>NC_068998.1:4267632-4275043 GCF_001194135.2 Octopus bimaculoides | reverse complement strand
AGCTCGCCGCACAAAAAATTCAGCAGAACTGTCAGAATTTTCAAAGAGGTCGTATTATTGGGCAGTCTGAGGCTGGTCTTAGCCAGCGAAAAATCTTCAAATTTTACTTGCTACTGTTAATAGAATTATAGTGCAATTCAAAAGCCAAAGAAAAGAATCAACAGATTCTTGTCCCGGCCGACCTGGGCCCTTGGAAAGGAAGCTTTGCTGTTTGAAGAGAATTGTGGAAAACGAACCCCGTTCGAAGGCTTCTGACATTGCAAAACAGCTAGAAGTTAGTCCAAGAACGGGGAATAAAAACCAACTCATGGTAGTAGATTAGTGGAACTGAGAAAAATGTCGGAAAGGATAACTTGTGGTAATTGCTCCGGCTCGTTGCGCTCAGAGTTCGAATCCCATCGAGGTCAGTTTTGTTGAAAAGAGCGTCAATTGAGATGCTCTGTTACGCTCAGAGTTAAATTCTCAATGCTGCCAAATTTGTCTCTCATCCTCCCGGGGACGATAGAAATTACCAATAAAAGCTGTGTATTAGCGCAACTGGAAGATATATAGGTCACGAAGCCTTGCGGTATTTCTTTCATTCCTTTGCGTTTTGAATTCAAATCCCACCATTGTTTAATTTGGCATTGAACTGGTGAAACAAAAAGAACGCCGGACAAGATGCCTCGCGGTATCTCTTCCGGCTCTTTGCAATCCCTGGGACAACACTGGTATCAAACCGTAACAACCTAAATCGATAACCTTTTTTTTTTAGTTAAACATTGATGACATAGATTTATGCGTAACTATGATTTATGGTCAACTAACAGCCCTCTTCACAAAATCTTATTAAGTCTTGTATAGACATGAACAGATGTGCGATCGACATTGACCGACAGGGGTCGCTGCGTTGCTATTGAATCACTTAGTTAATCTTTTTTTCTTTCTTTCTTTCTTCATGTAGTCACTTCCGTGTTCCTACCGAAAGAGTAGTTTAAATATGATTATGTGTCAGCTTGTTTTCTGTTTAGTAAACGAACGGATAAAATTATAGTTCAAGGAGAGATTAATATTAAAACAACAATAATCGTTTCTACTAAAAGCACAAGGCCCGAAATTTTCGGGAGATGGGACTAGTGAATTACATCGACTCCAGTGTTTCACTGGTACTTAATTTATCGACCCTGAAAGGATAAAAGGTAAAGTCGACTTCGGTAGAATTTGAACTCAGAGCGTAGCGGGAGACGAAATACCGCTAAGCATTTCGCCCTGCGTGCTAACGATTCTGCCAGATCGCCGACTTGAATTTTAATCGTAAGACGCCGTTCAAAATGCTAAGCGGCATTTAGTCCGTCTTTATACACACACACACATGTATATAGATTTATGTATAAAATATGTATTTGGGAGTAGCTTTGTGGTAAGTAGCTTGCTTTCCAACCACATGGTTTCGGGTTCAAAAGGCTTTGGTCGGCTCGAGGTTATAGTAGAAGACACTTGTCCAAGGTGTCACGCAGTGGAACTGAACCCGGAACCATGTGGTTGGTAAGGAAGCTGCTTACCACACAGCCACCCCTGCACCTATATTATATAAAGTAAACACAAAACTGCCATCATGTAAAATTTTAAACAGGTAAGATTTCAAACAGGTGAGGTGTCTTACATCCACCCGGACATTTCCAATTTTAATTGGATCAGTGTCTCAGATAAATTTAAGATTTGAGCATAAAAGGGAATTCGAAGGTGTGGCTTAAAACAGGCAAATAGGAAGCAACGAGATCAAATAAGCTTGCTATTTAAATCTACTTAGCTAAATTAGTTTATTGTTTAATAGTGGCGTCGAAATAATGCATGAATCACCAGACATATTGTGGCCATGAAATGTAATGAGAACAATTAGTGAGGGAAAGAGAGAGAGAGAGAGAGAGAGAGAGAGAGAGAGAGAGAGAGAGAGAGAGAGAGAGAGAGAGAGAGAGAGAGAGAGAGAGAGACAGAAAGACAGAGGAGAAGGATAGAGAGAGAGAAACAGAGAGACAGAGGAGAGAGAGAGAGAGAGAAAGCGCTAATGGTAACAACAACAGTATGAACCATAGTCTCTACACCATTATCAAGTATATTTTCCCTTTTCCGCCAAGATAACACAATGAACACCACAACTCCTCATTAAGAAATACTGAGGAAGCCTCTACATAGTCATTCGATCATTAGAAATAATAGCTAAATCTCGCTCATATTATATTATAGTTTGCCGTTTTACTCGAAGTATGATACAATGAATAAGATTACAGTACTGGAATTTTTTCTACTTGTTTATCGCTGAATACATTCAAATCTGGGTGAAAATAATAACAAACGTGACTGTCATTGCTGGAGCATACATACATAATTACTGACAGATAGTTAGAGAGACAGTATAGACAAACAAAAAGATAGACAGATAGACAGAGAGGTAGGTAGATAGATAGATAGACATTAATAAAGGTGTCTTTTCTTCATTTATATACAGTTATAAAAACCTTAAAATTTTCCTAAAGAAATAGCCATCCATCGATCCATCCATTTGAAACCAATTTTTACCTTACAGGAGAGACTATTCTTCATGAACTACCATCAAGTCAAGGGACATAACTCTGACAAGCTGTTAAAATGCTAAGACCGACAAAGTATTTAAATGTGTTTTGAACTTGAACTTAATGATTCAGGGACTGAATAGGTCACCATCTTACGTTCGGGAAATGATTTCTTCTTTGTGATACATTTAGAGTAACTAATTACACTCCACTTGGAAATTAAAGGATACAGCTTCATTTTTATAGAAGATCAGTGATAAATAACAGATGCAAAAAGTATATGGATGAGTATTTCGAGATCTATCTACATATCTATATCTACAGGTACAGCTCGGATAAAGGACAGAGTCAACGACCATCGAAAAGGTTGCGAGACGCAACGAAAATTTTAGGAAAAATAAATAAGTAAATGAGTGGAAACTTTACCAGTGCGTGTGTTAAATAATGAGAGGATATTATTTATAATAATATTAGTGGTTTAACATGCGTAAAAAAAAAAACCTCTGACGGTATAAATTATCAATTAATAATTAAGGGTATTGAGGCGGTGAACTGGCAGAAACGTTAACACACCGGGTGAAATGCTTAGTGATATTTCGGCTGTTTTTACATTTTGAGTTCAAATTCCACAGAGGTCGACTTTGCCTTTCATCCTTTCGGGGGCGGTAAGTTAAGTACCAGTTCCGTACTGGGGTTGATGTAATCGACTGGCCCCCACCTCCCCCAAAATTTCAGACCTTGTGCCTAGGGTTCTAGCAAGCACTACCGGTTTGATCAATCTGACTGCTAATTGACATATATATGTGTGTGTGTGTGTGTGTGTGTGTGTGAACGTTTGTTTTTTAGTAGGAAAATTGTAAAAATTGTGTAGGAGGGTAAGTGTATGTGTAGATATATGTGCGTATGTGTGTGTGTGTGTTCGTGCATGTGCGCGTCTGAGCGTCTGTGTGTGTGTGTGTGTGTGTGTGTGTGAGTTTACGAGAACATGCGTGTGTCCACGTGAATACCTCTGTCAGAGAACTTTCAGGTCTTCACAAGTTGCATCTGTTAGCTCACGTTAGTTATAAATAACAAGAAGAAGAAAAAAAAACATGTAATAAAACAAACAACCTGATTCTTAATAAGTCGAGAGATCGATTTTGTGAATAGAACGGGAAACAGTAAAAGTACAAGTGATACTTTTATAGTGGACTGCTATGTGATGTGCATGTTTGTGTGTGTGTGTGTACTCACACGGACGTATATATACGCTTTTATGTACGCATGTATGCATCTGTATATATATATATATTCTAATTTAGCCTTAATATATATGTATAATATATATGTATAAGATATATATATAAGATACGAGGAGTTTTCGTCAGGATCACTCAAACAAATAATATATGCTTTCCTTTCTCTGTCTCTATCGCTTCACTCCTTTTGTCTTAAGAGTGTTAAGGTGCATGGCTCAGTGGTTAGGAGTATTCGGCCCACGATCATAAAGTCATGAGTACGATTCCCTGCGGCCGGCTTTGTTCTTGAGCAAGGATTGTACTTCATCTTGCTCCAGTCCACTCAGCTGGCAAAAATGAGTTGTAGCTGTAATTCAAAGGGGTCAGCCTTGTCATATTCTGTGTGAGCCTCAATCTCCCAGAGAACTACGTTATGTTATACATGTCTGTACTCAGCCACTTGCGCGTTAATTTTACAAGCAAAATGTTCCGTTGGTCAGATGAACAGGATCCTCGTCGTCGTAAGCGACTGAGTGCCATTAAAAAAAAAAGAGTGAAAGAAAAAGAAATGTTCCATATCGTAAGGCAAAAATGTCATGTGTTTAATAGAAGCAGTGAAAGCTAAGACCAAATAATTGCTATTCCGTTGTGTTGTGACATCACCCTGGACTCACGCTCAGTTTGATAACAACAGCCTGCGCATCGGTCAAAAGGCACCAATTTCGTTAGCGTTTGAGCCCTGGACAAACGACATGCCATCCGGACCCAGAAAGACCGTCATTACTTCGAGATGCAGAACTTTGCAAGACAATGCTTTGACCTCTATTCTAAGCGCGTTGAGTGAAAGGTACATATCTCGAAGTCGTTTGAAAAGAGGGTGATTACGGGTGTTAAAGTATCCATGGTTTCGCTGATGGTTGTCTCACATCTATATCAGGTGACCTATGGACATTATGCGAGTAACATTGCATCTAGTCTCCTCCTTAGTGTGGCCTTGTAGGTGTAAAATACAAGAAAGTACAAAGGGTCATTTAATTTACATTTGGGACGACCTGGCAATCTGAATTCAGGGGATTTTTCAAACCTTCTTACAGGCTTACACAGGTTGATCTATTTCAGAAAAAAAAAATCACGTTATCAGATAACTTTCTCAGGAAATCTCTGTACGACTCTGATGTATTTTTCAATAGATGTTTGTCTGTTGCAACACAAACGTGTCAAAATATCGACATGACATCATATACTGACAGACAAACATCTAGTAACACATGGCATAGACCGACCCCTTTAAAAATCCTGTCTGGTTTCTCGGGGCACTTAGTCAGTGTAGTACCCTTTTGTGTGATTCTTTTTCTATTTCTTTTTGTTTTTCTGATATACTCCATCTGTTCCAGGTACTACGCAGTTCAAGAATTTGCATCTATAGTATTGTTCTAGTAAACGACGCCTGACTATCTTTCTGTTTTGCTGTTTTTGTTATCGTATGAATTGGGACTTCATTGTTGTTAGTGAAAGCAAATACAGTAAAGAAAACTTCCCAGAGATTTCTACGGCAAAATGGTTGCCACAAACAAAAGATATTGACAATTTTTAATGCATTTATAGAATAAAATCTTTAATTTCAGAATAATACGTAGTTCAACCAGTACTTATCTTTTCAAAACTATCATTTCTTATAACACAACAAGAGTACAAAAACTATACGGCCTTGGCGAAAATATATCAATTGATTGAATGCTGTGTGAGGATTATTAAAAGGAGCCACGAACAGATAGCTTCAGATCAGTTTTCGTTTTTGAAGCCATGGTGAATCAACTTTTGCTTATATTTTGCTTCACGTTTTCGGTTGTAATTACAAAAAAAACAGGTATGTCTTTATGTATACATATTTAGATACAAGCGTACATACATACATACATACATACATACATACATACATATTGGGTAATCCCATGAATAATGCGGGTTTTTCAATTGCTTGAACTAAAAGTCAGAGGGGCGGGATAAACTACCTGCATCAACTTGCTATAAAACCAGGTAGTAATTTTACCTTGTACTTATTCTTAGTGCAAGTTTTGAAGAGTGCAGTTCAATTTTAATAGTTATGATTTCAAAGCTATAGCGGAAGTGACAAAGTATCATATTCGGCATATTTTGCTTTATGAGTTCAATAAAGGCAATAAGGCAACGGAAAGTGCGAGAAATGTTAATGCAGTCTATGGGGATCGGTCAATAATCGTAAGCCAGTGTCAACGGTGGTTCCAGAAGTTCCGAGCCGGGAACTACAGCCTAGAAGACGAGTCTGGTCCTGGAATATCAGTAGAGCTCGACGAGGACGTCCTGCATATCCTGGTGGAACAAAATTCCATCGTAACTTTGAGGAACAAGCAGAGAAGCTTGGATTTGGACATTCAACCATTAATTGATACCTGTGTGCCATCGAAAAAGTCTGCATACTATAGTAAGTAAACATTGACAGACAGACAGACATACATACATACATACATACATACAGACAGACACACAGACACACGGATACACAAATAGATAGATAGATAGATAGATAGATAGATAGATAGATAGATAGATAGATAGATAGATAGATAGATATAAACCCTTCTGCGTCGCCTGCAAATATCTTAAAGTCATAAGCGTTTCGTCCTTCGCTTGTACGCCTGAGTGGGGCAGCTAGTCTTCACCTACGGAAGGGGTTCACTTGCGATCTCTTATCAACCACAGCTATCTTGAGCTAGTTTCAACTGCCCTACCTACTTCTTTAATGGCTTCCTTCAGTTGTTTGAATTCCAGACCTATCTTCTGCAGCAATTAGCACACGGAGGCTTGATGGAAATCCATGGCACCAGACTTCAAGGAGGTACGAGGTCGCATGTCAGCCTTTGATAAGGGCTTCGTTTACTGAGTCCTGGTATTTCCAATATTTTGGCCCGGTAGGAAATATCGGGCCTGCCCTCCCAGGACACTATCAGTCCGAACACGATGATTGTTTTTGCATTTCTGGAGAGCATACCCACATCATCACCTTTTACTCTTTCTCTCTCTTTATCTTATATAATTTCTCTCAAACATCAACAGAACACACTATAAATGATGAAGAAGCGGTGGACAAAGTTCTTCACCTGAACACCCCGGATCAAGTCCTTGAAAGACTTACAGAAAAAACGGAACTTGGCGACAAATTTGACGTCAGGTTTGAACTTGCGGCCACATTCGGGACACTGCAATTCGAATCTTTGAAGATGATCGATAACAATTTAAAAGTAAGTTCAACTGTCATATTAACATTGTATATCTACATTCGTTTGCATTCCGTTCCTGTTTTGATTGATATCTGTTAGTTAATCGACAGATACCTTTGTCAGAAGTAGTTTTCGAATGTTCGGTTGTAAGAAATGGTGTGCAGGATTCAAGTGATTTAAGTAACTTTGATACGGACCTAAGTCAATTTGTTACTGAAAGATTGTAAATCTAAATTTAGATGTGTTGAAAGCTGCTCTTACGTTTTACAATATACTGAATACTTTGGGGTACGAATTGATGTGGATAAAATGTAAATATATTTTATAGTTACTATATATAAATATATATAAATATATATATATATATTATATATATATATATTGTATA
>NC_068998.1:4265938-4267302 GCF_001194135.2 Octopus bimaculoides | reverse complement strand
CGTAATCAGTGCACAAGATGCAATTTTTACTCTTCAGTACACGCATAGTCAAGATATATAAAAATAAACAAAAATCAACATACCAGACGAACACCACGTGTATCCAGCATGGTACATAGAAATTGTTTATACCTATATATCTATGTAAGTTGCATTTCCTCGCGTTCGGTAAAATGTGTTTATTATGGTAATTTTGACTTCACGAGTCCCTCTTAGCGTGAGGCATCTATGTACACGCACATACATACACGCACATACATACACACACGCTCACACACAGACACACATGCACACACAATCAAATGCTTGCGTGTTGTGTATATGTATAACTGTGTATCTATGTTTATCTAGTTATCAATGTATTTTGACTGCACAGATAATGGTTGCTGGTGCTATAAGTGAAATGAATAAGCTGAATAAAACAAGTTGGGAGAGTCTTTTGGATTCTTTGGACAGAATACCATATTTAGAGATGGTTGGTGAAAGAACAAACTTTACTGAAGATGAGATGTCCCGAGTGACAACGGAATTGCTGGATTTTTCCAGCGGTGAAGTCGACTATATGACGGTAAATGAAATGTTAGATTTCTTTCTGAAACGTTAAGTTTTTACTGTAATATGATTATAATTCCATTTCATTTCAGTTGCAGCGGAACTATATCTGTGACCAGGGCACAGGCAGTATGAAGAAAAGTTTGACACCAAAGGTCCGCATGAGATGCTGGAGGGGTCCACGTAGCAAAATAGTAAATTGAACATCCACAGCAATATTTTAAGGGCTCCTGGAAATAAATGTTGCTTTTAATATATGTGTTGGTATGTATTGCAAGAAAAGGCTAGGCCCAGTAGTGCAATTTTCTGTATGTTATATATATTTGTAAGTCCTTGTGTTTTTGTTATGTATTTGTCTGATGCATAACAAAAACACCAGGATGTGGGCACTGCACACATCCTACGCAAAACACTTTCAATACAGTAACCATAAGAGCATCACAGCAAACCACAGCACATACCCAAGGCACACAGAGCTGCGCTCAGTAGTGAAGTGAAAGCACGTTATAAAAATAAAACTACTGAACAATAATAATAATAATAATAATAATAATAATAATAATAATAATAGACAAGACGAAGAGTGCGATGCGATTGCAATAGAGATTTTATTGGCTGAACGATATCTCGACAGCAAGCCTGACTTTGTTGAGTTCAAATTAAGAAAAGATATACATTCGAAATTATAGAATTATTATTATTATTATTATTATTATTATTGAGTGGGAGAACAGTGCATGCTATCAAAGTGACACTGGGATACAAATATATGAAGCCCAGTATACACATCATGACTACCCGTCTGATAAGGG
>NC_068998.1:4262486-4265087 GCF_001194135.2 Octopus bimaculoides | reverse complement strand
TTATTATTATTATTATTATTATTATTATTATTGGTAGTAGTAGTAGTAGTAGTAGTAGTAGTAGTAGTAGTAGTAGTAGTAGTAGTAGTAGTTGTTTTATCTTAAATATTTTTTCCCATTGTTTTTCCCTCTCAGGTCTTCTTCACCGAACTATGGTTTGACGAATTAATACAAGAGAACATGATCTTGAGTGAGATGAACATAAATATTACCAGTTTAGCTTATTATCTCGGAAAAGGGGAACAAATTACGATCAAAAACGCACTTTTGGGCAGTGATATTAAAAGGAAAGCATTGATGGATTTGGCAATTTTACGATTTCCTGATATCATGAATCCATACCTCACTGTAAGTATATCTCCAAAGTCCAATGGCAATTTCTTTAAAAATTAGACATTAAAACATAATTTCTACAGTAATTTCAAATACACCCATTAAGCATACACAATTTCCATAGGAATTTCAAATCTTTTATCTTTTATTTTTTATATGCTTCAATCATTGGACTGCAGCACTTCATTCAAGGGTTTTGTTGAGCACATCGGCCACTACTTCTTTTGAAACTTGGTACTTGTTCTGTTCGTCTCTGTGTCCCAAACTGCTAAGGTACGGGGGCCAGTTGTGAACACAGACGCATAAGCACATGCACAGACACATACACACGCGCGCACACACGCACATACACACACACACACCTCTATATCTATATATGTATATCTATATCTATCTCATATATATATATATATATATATATATATATATAGACAAAGAGAGAGAGAGAGAGAGAGAGAGAGAGAGAGAGAGAGAGCATAATAATACAAACAACTCCAGCCCTTTTTAGGTAGCTTATAATCTTGAAATTTTGATATCTCTGTGCTTCCATAGCCTTTTTTTTTCAGCCATTGTTGATTGTTAGTATCTTTTAATACCTTCTGTCTTTTATTCTCTCTCAAAGGTGTTTATGCTCCGATTTGACGTTCTAAGAAACTCACTACGCCTTTTCGTCGTAGAACAAACCATCGCCGCGATCCGATGCCGCTTCAACGTCGCTAAGTATGTACCCAATGAAGAGTACATAAAACAGTTACGGGAAGACACGAGAGAAACTCTAATGAAAGATATCGATACATTGTTTGGTATATAATGCCTCAGCGATATTTTTCGACTTCACCCTATTCCGAAGAAGGACAGTAATTCGAAGCGTCATATAAATAAACGCTCTCCATTTCTCGAAACTAATAATTTCGATTCTAAACCTACTCCGTCTTGTTTTTCTTTCTTCTGAAGTCATACGAAATGTCAACAAATGTTTCGTGTTTGCCAATAAAATGTCCAAACAGACAATGGTCGACAATTTTTAGTCATATATATAATAATGATTATTAAACAGCGTTCGTATTCGGTGGTGACATGCACTAAACGTCCATTTAGATAGGACAATAATTCTACCATCTGACGATTGCCTGCACCGGCATGAAACTTAAAGTCGTGGGCCAAGTGTAACGTTAAACTACTAACGATTTATAACCATTCTACATATCTATTGAATAGTCTCTTGCTTGCTCGTGAAACCACTCGTAATGCATCGTGTGTGCGTGTGTGTGTGCATGTGTGTGTGTAAAACACACACACACACACACACACATATATATATATATATATTGCAGAAGCAACTGAGTGACTCAAGGTTCGCTGGTACTTATGCAGATATGTATGTCACTTATGTATGCACCAACGCTCGAAGCTCTCGAACCTTGAGTCACTCTTTTGCTTTTACTACATATTAATAAAAATATACATACACTCATAATCTCAGTTCTGTTTTCCTGTTTGCACCAACTTATCTATAAATACACACACACACACACACACACACACACACACACACATATATATATATATACATATACACATAGAAATGGATCTGATGAAAGTAGCATTAATTTTTTTTAGGTCGTTAAAATTTTCTCAACTGCTTAATAGAGCCATTGAATAAACCCATGAGTAACGTACCAATAATGACTGCAGGAAACAAATGTGAACTAAATTTGCTCTAATAAAGGAAACAGTATGTAGTGACTCTTATTTATACATTGTCTGATATACAAATACGTATATATATGGTTGAAGTTCCCCTTAAGACACGGAAACGTAAACAGACCAGCACCAGTTATCAGCGTCTCACCTGCGACAGACCGAAGCATGATGGGTCGAAACGATCGTAGTGATTTTTATTATATGAATTGAATTTTCTTTCTCTTTCTCATATATTTCATAGATAGATATACAGACAGACAGACAAACAGACAGACAGACAGACAGACAGACAGACAGACAGATAGATAGATAGATAGATAGATAGATAGATAGATAGATAGATAGATAGATAGATGAATAGGGAGAGAGAGACAGAGACATAGACAGACAGACACACACACACACACACACAGAGATAAATACATACATCCATACACACATACATACATACATTCTATAGATAATACCGGCAACTTATTACTTTAGGATATATTGAAATTACCTTCGCCATTCATAAATACAAATATACGCACAAACACACACGCACACACACATATATATATA
>NC_068998.1:4259009-4262476 GCF_001194135.2 Octopus bimaculoides | reverse complement strand
TTATTTCAAGATTTCTTGCCAATAGAGAAAGGGTCGGTTTCTAACCTAGATTCAAGGCTCCTTCATTGGTATTTCAACATCAACAACAGGGTATTTTTGTATGTATGTATGTATGTATGTATGTATGTATACATACATACATATATATACCTATACACTCAATATCTACCGTCTGTTGGTTCACACCATAATGCATAAGAAACTTTAACCTTATTTTGACGAAGAACCCGCTGACCGTCACAAAAGAAAGCAGCAGCAGCAGTAGTAGTAGTAGTAGTAGTAGTAGTAGTAGTAGTAGTAGTAGTAGTAGTAGTTGTTGTTGTTGTTGTTGTTGTTACTGAAACTGTGAAAGATTTCAAACGTACGATAAAGAATTAGAGCACAAATATATGAAAAGCGAGCGAATTGTATGGCCAGTTCGTGCTACATGGAATTGCAGAACGATGGTTATACTCGATATTGCTTCAATCTGGCCAGCCCCAAGGAAAAACTAAGGTAAGAGCATTAAATTCCTTGGAAGAAAGCAGCGAATATATACAGAAACAAGGACGGGAAAAAAACGAACAATGTTACACAAATAAAAATGATAACAGGACATAACAACAGGTGTTTTTCGACTAAGGACGAATTAAATTAAGCTGACGTGTGTGGAAATAAAGCCTTACGGCAAGGATACAAGATTTCACAGGCACAACGGCCGACCAAGAAAGAAAGATCAGGCTTGGTCGAACGTCGATCACGTGGGAAGAGAAGAGAGAGAGGTAGAGGCAGATGGACAAAAGAATTAAGGAGGGGCGAGGAAAAATGACAGGGACACAGTGAAGTGAAAAGTGGAGAGAAAGTGAGCAAGAAGAGAAGGCAGGGAAATGCGAGCGAGGGGGAACGAAAGAACGAAGAATGGAATGAACGAATTAGGGTGAAAGGGCTGATAGACAGAAATAGAGTCGTACAAGATTTAGAAAAATGTATACTTACATATACAAGACAAAGTGTACGTACGCTGCTATACATATATAAAAGGCGCAGGTGTGACCTTATGGTAAGAAGTTTGGCTCAGTCCCACTGTGTGGCACCTTGAATAAGATAGATGATTGTAGCTACATGAATTTGGGGTTTCATAAAACTAGCACAAAGTAAACTACATAATATATTTGGCAAAGGCGAATCGTGACTTCTTATAGCCTGTTCAATCGTGGCGTGTATCTTTTAAATAAATGAAATTTTCTCATTTATTTTTCCTTGTCTGGGATGTTGTATGTACATCGAGAGAGTGTAAAGACAATAAATTTGGGTGATTTGGTTGTCGTTCATTGCCCAGATGTTCACTGTATGTAAGTTTTTCTAGTCCTGGGATCCCGTATTTGCTGAGGATGAATTGTTAATCTTATGATTTATATGCTGTGTCTTAAATAAGGTTGTCACAAGTTCCGCACTTAGATCAGCCACACTTTTAAGCGTTGGAATTGAGTTTGCAATTGGTAGTTTCGCATTGGTAAATAGGTCTTTTTTTTTGTGGGGGTCATCTTTTCTCAGAGTAGACAGGTACTTTCTTTCAACCAGCGATGTTTTTCTAATTTAAGGAGTCTTATATTGTGAACTGCTGGATTGGGTAAAATTGCTGTATTACGGACAAGAGACCGAGTGTTGTAAGCTAGGGAGCTGAATAAGCATATGTCTGCTACGTACAATACTTGTTAATAATAATAAACTATTGAAAACCAGCAAGATTATCATTGTGTGTTACCACAAACTCATGAAAAGGTGTTTATGACACATCTGCAGTTATGTGGGGAAGTCACATCATCTCACTGTACCCCCTCCCCCAGCATACCTAACCCACACCTGATATATGTCTTACATTATTTAATGTGAGACGTTTAACGAATATTTTTGGATCATTTAAATATAAAACAGAATTTTCCTAAAATGTTGAAAGGAATATAAACTTTTCATCCATCTGCCAGTTATTTACCAGTGGTTGGCAGCAAAAATCATAGCGGTGTTGCAGCACAAAGCCTTAAGTACGAGTTCTATACCCTGTATGGCGATTCCCTTGACCAAAATATTAAAAAAAAAAACTATAGAGTTCAGCTGAAAGACGATAAAATTGACAAATGATATTTGTGTAACGTAGTTTATTTGTAGCCATTTTTATGCTTTCATTCTTTATTCCAACGTACGTCCACAATATTATATTTACATACACAGTAATATATTTTCCCCTAAAAAAAACTTTAAACAGTCTTTCAATAAGCGTTTTCTCAGACATACTAAATGTGTTTTTCTCCACAAAATACACTTGGTAAATTAGTGTACGTCTTACTCGAGAGTACGTCTTATACGCTGGTAAATACATTACTTCTGTCAAATCCTTGTAAATGTTTGTCAAGATTTGAGCCGTGAACATCACGATCACATGCTGGTTGATTACAGTATTAAATACATTAAAGTTAATTTCTAATTGATCGATTTTGTTTATAGTATTGTACATGTTTTGCAAACTGGGAGCTATAAAATGTAAAACAGACGACTATTTTGCTATTTTTGCATTATTCCAAAACTAAAGCGTCAGACACTGAAATACATAGTATAAAGAAATTTCTCAGAAGCTGTCTACGGTGAATGATTGATATAAACAAAAAAATTATCGATAATTTTAAGCAATGAATAGAATAGCTATATCGCTTAAATGTTGAAATTGTAATACTTAATGCATCAAGTACATAACTGTTGAAAAGAAGCATTTCATAAACTTAATCGCCAGACACCTATTGATTTGTGGTCGAGAGAGGACTATTAAAAAGCAGCACCAGTTGCTAACTTCAGACCAGTGTTTCACGGTTGAAAATATGACGGCTCGAATTTCAATTAGAGTTTTGTTCGTGTTTGTGATTGCTCTTACTGAAAATGGAGGTACGTTTTATATATGTATATATTTATATCTCTTTCACTTGTTTCAATCATTAGACTGCGGCCAGGCTGGGGTACCGCCTTGAAGAATGTTTAGTCGAATGAATCGACCCCAGTAGATAAAACAGGGGACAACTGATGAAAGGAATTCTTTTTATTTTACTTGCCTCGTTTCTCTATTTATTTTATTTCGTTGTTCGAAAAAAATTTCGTTTTCTATGTTTTTGTTTTTATGTTCTCGTTTCTCATTTTGTTGACGTTTTTGATGTCCTGTACCCATATGTGCATGTATATATACATATATATGTAGGTATACACATATATGTATGTATATATGCATATATTATATGTTATTTATATCATTATATATATATGCATGTGTATGTATGTGTGTGTGTGTGTATGTAAGTATGCATATATACATACGTACGCGCATACATACATATATACATACGTACATACATACATATATATACTTCAAAAAACCCTACATTCAAAAGCACCGTTTACAAACCCTATGCTAGGAATGACCAATTTTAAATACTATTGCAACTTAC
>NC_068998.1:4256709-4258272 GCF_001194135.2 Octopus bimaculoides | reverse complement strand
GTACAGCCGTGCTGGCGCTCTACTTTAGAGGGTTTAGTCGAACAAATTGACCCCAGGACTTATCCGTTCATTTAAATCTGATTTTTATTGTATCGGTCTCTTTTTGCCAAAAACTAAGTTACAGAGATGTAAGCACGCGGGCATTTGCTCGACTAAAGGCGGTGCTCTAACATGGCCGCAGTCAAATGACTGAAACAAGTAAAAGACTAAAAGACTAAGTAAACATCCTCTCTGGTCGTCAAAAGCACGTAGTGTACCAGAACATCCCTTTCAGAACCGTTTATTTCTCTGATGGAATACGACAGGGACCCATTCTCTGAACGCTTGTTTTTTAACCTCAACGTAAACGATATCCCCATTTCTCCACATGCATACAAACTCATTTTCTTCTCTTACAATCTCCTGTTATGTCGAGTCTTTACAATTTACGTTTTAATTCTTCTTGGTGAATGTATATTTTTCTCTCCACGTGAACTTTTATAAGGTTTATATTGAAATTTTATTCAATGTGTATTGTATATTGTACTATATTGTATATTACCTGCTAATCACTCTCTTTATCATTGTCAAACAGTAAAAGGAGTAAGCAAAACTGATGAAGAAGTTGTAAATGAAGTACTCCATTTGCCAACCCCGAATGAAATCATTGAAGAAATAGAAAATGATCCAACTTTTTGGGATGAGAGGAATGTAAGATTCCAGCTAGCTGCTACTTTCGGAAAACTTCAGTTCGAATCTTTAAAGATGATCGATGAAAACTTAAAGGTAACTTCAATCTTTTTAAAAGTTGATATAGCTTTTCAAAGATCAGGGAAAGTGTCGAAATGTAAGCACATAAATAAGCATCTTCTAAAGTTATTTTCAACGACAAACAGTATAATATCCTACGAGTTCTAATATTCTAGCAGTGTCAAAAGTTACTTAAGCAATAATTATAGCTGCACCCCTTACCAAGCTACATCACTAACTAACTGCTCTCTTTACCCTCCTCCACCAAAAAGCTAATGGATCTCCAACAGTTTCGACGATGTGTGATCAATTGTTCAATCAATAGAAGAGCCTATTCATTGAATTAGCATTTAAACGGCTGAATATTCCATATATATATATATATATCCTTAATGCTATTCTCAAGTAGAAACAGCGTGTTACTCTGTGTGATAGAGAAAGCCTTTTGAATCATAATTTTTGTCGGTATGCAGTGGTGTCAAACATGAAATGATTTTGCAGGAGAATAAATTTTAATGATCCAATTATGAACTCTTTAAGATGTTTGGATGACATGTTTAGTATTAGCTCACTAACTACCGACACTTTGGTCCTTGAATCTGACATTTGCATGTATGTGTGTTTGTGTGTGTGTGCGTGGAGAGAGAGAGGAAGAGAGAGTTTTTGAAGTGATGTACAGATTTTTGATAACTCTGAAAACGGAAGAAAGCCCTAAAAATGTAATTAAATATATATATATTTAATTACTATATATATTTAATAATATAATCATTCAATATTCTGACTACCTTGTTATTCTCAATATATATATATTTAATTACTATATATATTTAA
>NC_068998.1:4251558-4253299 GCF_001194135.2 Octopus bimaculoides | reverse complement strand
GAACAAATACATACACACAAACATACACACACATACATACATACACACGTACATACATAGATACATACATACATACATATATATATATGACGGGCTTCTTTCAGTTGACGTCTCCCAAATTCACTCACACGGCTTTAGTCAGCCCAAAGCTATAGTAGAAGACACTTCCCTAAGTTGCCACGCAGAGGGACTGAGCCCGGAACTATGTTGTTGATAAGGAAACTACTTACCACACAGCAACATACACACACACACACATACAGTTATTATATAATAACTATTTATGACTTGTTTCTTTCAGTTCCCGTCTACCAAACGCACTTCAATCGGATCAGGGCTTTAGTGGAAGACACTTGCCCAAGGTGTCACGCAGTGGGACTGAGCCAGAAACCATGCAACTGGGAAGCAAGCTACATACCACACGGCCATGCCTACACCTATGTATTTATTTCTTTGTTGCCCACAGTGGGATAAACATAGAAGGGGAAAACAAGGACAGACAAATGGATTATGTCGATTACTTTGACCCTAGTGCGTAACGTTTCTGTCAGCTCGCCGCCTTTAAACTTTTCTAATGGCCCGCAATTTGGTGGGAGGGGCCAGTTGATTACATAGCCCCAGTACGAAACTGGTACTTAATTTATCGACCTCGAAACGATGAATGGCAAAGTCGACCTCGGCGGAATTTGAAATCCGAACGTAACGGCAGACGAAATACCGCTGAGCATTTCCCCTGGCGTGCTTACGTTTCTGCCATCTCGCCCACACCGACACTTTTATCACATAGTCTTCACACAAACAGCCTGTCGTCTACGTGCATCAACTCCTGTATTTTTCTTATTACTGATCATGTTTCCATTGTATATATTTCTTTTAGGTATTTACTGTCCAGCTAATTGCTTACAGAAAGTCGGTACGTATCATATTTGTTGAACATGGATCGAGCGGGGTCCTCTGTCGGTTCAACTACGCCAGATATAAACCCAACAACGAGTATATTAAGACACTGAGGAAAGAAACGAAGGAAGCTCTGTATAAGGACATAGCAGTCTTGTTTGATATGGAATAAAAAAGAATCAGTTCTTAACAAACGTTGAAAATTTGGGACCTGTATAAAAACACATAAATACATACATACACTCACAAATATATATACACACACAAATTTAAACTGCAATTACGTTAAGTGATGGTTTGCTTAATAAATATACACTTTACCTTATGAGTTGAAAACTTCGGTATCTAAAGTATTTTTCATGTATAGAAATGTAAGACAAATCTTGAATAAAAATGGCCATCAACTGTTTCGCTTCGTTAGTTCATTATTTTGTAACTATATTAACCTACACGCATATACTCATATACCTACATACATACATATATATATAGATATACATACATATATATGTAGTGAAACTAACACCTCGATCGCCATTACATACAAAACTACCTATCGCCATTAGATACAAAACTACTATCGCCATTACATACAATCTTCTCATTTAAATATAAATAAACGCGAGCGTAGCGGAGAACATCAACCTTGTCATCACGTGACTGATCATTATTCGAATCGGCAACTTCTTCGAACCGTTCCCGCCAGAACGCAAACGGACCAATCACAGCCCTTAATAAGGTCACGTGATAGTGTTTTTCTGCTACCGTCTTGGAGCCGATAATTCGCTATAAATAGATCAACTCATACCCAACAATTTGTCTCGGTCCGGTTTCTCTTTGAGAA
>NC_068998.1:4250474-4251010 GCF_001194135.2 Octopus bimaculoides | reverse complement strand
TCTGTATAACAAGAATCACGGCCCGGCATGGATGCCACAACATCACAACTAGTGATCAGCACTGCCACACACAGCCTCAACTCACTTCTTTCACATACAGACTCATACTATTGTGTACTAAAGAACTGGTATAATTGCTCACGTGTTACTGACTCTTTCTATCTACTGTAATAACTCACATACACACACATGTATCACTCACATACATACTTTTCTTTGTACGACGGCCTGTCTTTGATTATGTTCTTATATGTCGCATTCACACTCTCACACAGACATACACTTTAATGCTACAATAAATATCTCTGTTATTCATCTCATACGGTTCCCTTCTGTAGTCTTCATTGCTGGTATTTACGAATTCACATATGTTATCGTAGTATAACATATCATGTATATCATCTTTGATATATATTAATTTTGTGTTCGACCGTGTGACACGTTTAAATAAAAGGAGTCCTCTGTTTTTCCATTCGTCACCATATCTCCTTTTTGAGTTCGCACGGTCGTCCTTTACACACACACACACACACACA
>NC_068998.1:4243289-4249175 GCF_001194135.2 Octopus bimaculoides | reverse complement strand
TATATACGACGAGATTCTTTCGGTTTCCGTCTACCAAATCCACTCACTAGGCTTTGGTGGGCCCCGAAGCTATAGTAGAAGACACTTGCGCAAGGTGCCACGCAGTGGGAATGAACCCGGTACCATGTGGTTGGGAAGCAAGCTTCTTACCACACAGACACTCCTACGCGTATAAAATGTGCTATTTTACGTTTTGTATCTATTTACCACCGGATGAGATACATCTACCCTGCCGGATACTCCTGAACCAGTTGTTAAGTGTCCCACCCGAAACATTTGTCGTGATTTATAAAGATTCTAGCATCGTGCATCGGATCTATTTTAAAACGGGGGCCACATTTTTCATTAATGTTTTACGTAGTGTTTTTGGTACGGAAAGACTTTCAAACTTCGTATACTTATCTATTTTGTGTTATAGAACAGAAAAATGTTTTTGTATTCGAATTTATTTCATGTAAAAAATTGTCTTATTTCGATAATTTCAACCAATCACTGACAAGTATTCAGTTGTTTATATTTACTCCTTTGGCTGATTAAGCGATGTAAAGCGTATTTAATCTCCATACCTTCGTTTTATTTGCTTTTTTCATTTTAAATTTGCTTTAACCCTAACCTTAGGGTTAGGGTTAATTGTTTCAGAATCGTGTGTTTATGTAGTCGGCACTTAATGTATATCAGCTGAATGGACGTCAGTGATTGGTTGAAATTACAGAAATACGACAAATTTAACATGGAATAACTTATGGATTTCTTTTTTTTTTAAGAAGACTAAGAGAAAAAGATGTTTTATATGACACATTCTACCAGTGTTCCAAGTTTCAAAGTGTTTCGTTAATGAAAAATGTGGCCCCCGTTTTAAAAAAGATCCCGTGCATCTTCCGTTTTTCATTTGCCTTACATACATACATACATACATACATACATATATTACAAAGTATTTGTATTCCTTATGTCTTGTTTTTCTTAATTCTTTTCTTCATGTTAAGATGCTGGGAACGTGGCGGGAACTAAGAACCAACAAATACTAAAGAGAATTCGTCAAAATCTTCATGTGATTGATCCAGCGAATGTCTTGCAAAAATCCGGCGAAACAAGGGAAATTAATCCGAGATTTGAAATAGCAGCTACGTTTGGTAACCTGACTTTTGAATCGTTAAAACTAATGGATAAATATTTACAGGTAAGATCAGATAGTCGGAATACATCCATCCATACTTACATATACTTACATATATATCAATATAATATAATATAATATAATATAATGTTACAAACATGGAGACTCACATGCAGTGCTCAGAGTTTCCTGGCATCCAGACGCGTATCAGCATACCAAAATCAAGTTCATTACGGAACTAAAGAATAAATTTGCTTTGCTTGAGGCGATTCCAGAAGATATTGACGTAGAAGGGAAATGGAAAAACTTGGATAAAGCATTCAACCAGACGGCCAAAGAAGTACCAGTGGATCGTGATATTCTGATACGCATCTGGGAGGGATTCTCTTATCGCATTGATGTTGCCCATGCTGCAGGTGGTGGCCATATTGAACACATTGAAATATTGGCAGGAAATAAAAGTTGACTGTGAGTAAATACTTGTGATTTAGCTGGAGTTTTCTATTGCTTTTCCTTATTAGAATATTGCGAAATGAAATCGGTTCATTCTTTTTGAATAGTCTTCTATGTATGTATGTAATTGTGCGTGTGTGCGTGTGCGTGTGTGTTTGTCTTTCACCACTTGACATCCGGTGTGGGATTTGGTAGACGGAAACTGAAAGAAGCCTGTTGCATATACGTATATATCTCTGTGTGGGGTCCTTTGTGTCTGTATGTGTTTGGTCCCCACAACCCTTCCACAATCGGTGCTGGTTTGTTTACATCCCATAACTTAAGGGTTCGGTAAAAAAAAAGACCGATATATTAAGTATTGGAGTCTATTTGTTCAAAGCAGTGCTCCAGCATGGCCCCATTCTTATGGTAAAAGCAAATAGAAGACGAATTTTTTCTATACTTTTAATTTTTATTCTATTTGTTTATGCTTTTTCTTATTTATATTCTGTTTTCAGATGATGGTGAGCGGAGTGATGAAAGCTATAAAAGATATGAAAGTTTCAAGCTGGGAAGAACTGCTGGACTATTTTGACGAAGTTCCATATTTAAAAATGTTTAACAGCACACGGGACGGCTTCCATGAAGGAATGATAAAGTTCGAGAGAGATGATGTCGCGAAATTATTCAAAGACATCGACTATACAATGGTGAGAATTTCACAAATTTGTGTTTATACATTCATGCACACAGACCCAGACACAAACAACCACACACACGCACATACACAAACACACACACACACACACACACACACACACATACACGTACACACACACATACACACACACACACACACACACACACATATATATATATATTACATACATATACGAGGGATGATCACTAAGTGGACATCCCTTTTGCTAGAAGAAGACCACCTACGGTCTGACCACTAAGAAAAGATTGTTCTCAAGAAAATTCAGCAAACACCAGGACGTAAGTGAGCAAGACAAATGAAAAGATACGAAATATAAAGAATTAATCATAGACTGGTTTCTTTATTAACTACTTACGTAATTACTTACATAATTGTCTGCAACTCTTCAGTATGATCGTCCTTTGCAATATAATTTGCAGAACTATACACGAGACGTCCGCATGATATTGAACGTGTATATAGTTCTACCAATTACATTTGGAGTTATATTTCAAAAGTCTTCGTTTTGGCGCGCCAAATACCGGACATAATTCTGCACGAAATAATTTTCTGCGGTGAATTTGACGAAATACCGCTCAGCATTTCACCCGGCGTGCTAACGTTTCTGCCAGCTCGCCGCCTTAAGCCATTACTTCAATTAAGACATTGTAATTATCTGTCTAACTTCAGTAGTTTTACAATAATAAAAGGTAAAATACGAGAGCTTTTTCTTCTGCACCCTGCATGTCGATGTAGTTGGTTGTATATAAAATAATCAAAATCTTTATTTACAGGTAAACAATATCGAAAGCTGGTTCTACAGATTTATTCAAGATTCAACGATACTTCGTGAGACGAAAATAGACATTAGAGAGATAGCTTTGGTTGCAGCAACACAAGCATTTAAATATGATATAGAACATCTGATCCTTGAGAGGGACACCCAAACAGCCGTGGTGATGGATATGGCAATTCTACGATTTCCAGACGCCTATCGTCCTTATTTTCAGGTAAATACTTCTCTTTGCGTTTCTTACTGGGCAAATGTCTTCTACTATAGCTTTGGGCTGACCAAAGCCTTGTGAGTGGATTTGGTAGACGGAAACTGAAAGAAGCCCGTCGTATATATGTATATATATGTGTGTGTGTGTGTGTGTGTGTGTGTGTGTGTGTGTGTGTGTGTGTGTGTGTGTGTGTGTGTGTGTGTGTGTTTGTATGTCTGTGTTTGTTCCCCCAACATCGCTTGACAACCGATGCTGGTGTGTTTACGCCCCCGTAACTTAGCGGTTCGGCAAAAGAGACCGATAGAATAAGTACTAGGCCTCCAAAGAATAAGTCCTGGGGTCGATTTGCTCGACTAAAGGCGGTGCTCCAGCATGGCCACAGTCAAATGACTGAAACAAGTAAAAGTGTAAAAGAGTATACATTCGGTGTAACCTATAGATTCTTTATTGTCTATTCCATACATGATTGCTATACATTTTTCTTATTGCCTATATACATTTTATTACTAATAAATTCCTCATCACCAATACACTTTATGTAGCCTATATATTCTGAGTAGCCTAATACAATACTTAGCGCCTGTACGCTTTTATCTTGCCTATACATTTTTTAACATCACTTTCTTTCCTTTTTTTTTTTTTTTTTCAGGTTTTTGTCATCAAGGTGCTCGTTCGCCGCACATATGTTCGACTTTTATGGAAACGGACAGGTACTTCAATTGTTATGGGTAAATTCAATGCAATAAAATACCATCCGAACAAAAGATATATAGAACATCTGAAGAAAAAGACCCAGGATGCTCTTATGGCCGACATTGAAGATCTATTCAGTTAATCCTTAGATAAAGGCCACTTCAGTTAATACCTGAATAAATCGTAGTATTAATCATCCAGGTGAAAACAAATGAGCCTGTCTTCATTTGGTCTGAGATATATTTGTATGTGTGTCTTTTATCTTTAATATTTTTTTATTTGCTTCGTTTAGTCTTTGCTACTCTAGGCACAAGGCCCGAAATTTTTGGGGAGGGGTCCAGTCGATTAGATCGACCCCAGTTACGCAACTGGTACTTAATTTATCGATCCCGAAAGAATGAAAGGCAAAGTTGACCTCGGCGGAATTTGAACTCAGAACATAAAGACTGATGAAACACCACTAAGCATTTCGTCCGGTGTGCTAACGTTTCTTATTTCTTTACTGCCCACAAGGGGTTACACATAGAGGGGACAAACAAGGACAGACAAATGGATTAAGTCGATTATATCGACCCTAGAGCGTAACTGGTACTTATTTAATCGACCCCGAAAGGATGAAAAGCAAAGTCGACCTCGGCAGAATTTGAACTCTGTGTGTGTGTGTGTGTGTGTGTGTGTGTACATTGATAATAAGGAGAATGAAGAATTTGCTTATTTATATGCAGCGATTTATGCATTATTAGTACGAACAAAATCATACTTATATGCCCTTAAGAGATCGTACTATTAATGCATAAATCACTGTATATAAATGTACACTAATATGCAGTTAATGCGATCGGAATACGTTTCGGACAAATTATTATGAATAAGCTAACTGCCTTCAAAAAGCTAAAATCTCCCAATCTTTCACCTCTGTCTGATGTTTCTCGCCTACGTAGAATTCTTTTGAAATAGTAGACTTAAAAAATACCAGACCACCACCAGTAAACTCGACATGCTAGAAACAACAGGTAAACGACATCATTTCTGAAGAAACTTCCCTGCGTTCCAAAAAGCTAAATGTGAAACATTGGGAGTCTGTAGCTTTTTGAAAGTGTTGAGGTGATGGGTAAAATTCTTAAAGATTACTCTGTTTTTTCTCTAAGGATTACCAAGAATAAAAATTTGCAAAAAGTAAAAAATTGATTTGGTGTGGAGAGAGATACATACGAGGGGTGTATGGAAAGTCTTGAGCCTCAAAAAAACAAAACATGATACAAGACTTCTGATGAGGTACAAGACTTCAAGGCTCAAATCTTTTCATACACGCTTCGTATATACATAGAGAGAGAGAGAAAGAGAGAGATTCTCTTCAATCTCTATTCATGCAAAGCAGCTGGGAAAGTAGTTCGTTTGAAAGGAAAAAAATACAAAATTCTTTACCGTACCCTAGAGAACAAAAGCATATGTTTACTGAATGAAGTAAAACGTAACAAAGGTGTTTTTTATAAACCACTAAAGTACAAAATAGTGAGGTGAAGTGTGTAGGAGAGAGAGAGAGAAATGAGAAGCTTTGTAGTTTAGCTTTAAAGGTCGTATGTGTCTTTATATGATTCGCGAATCCTACTCAAGCTTTTTAGTCACGCCAATAAATGTGGTGGTCATTCGATGTTTTACTTTCTATATATTTGCGTTTATGTATATTTCATCTCTCTCTCTCTTTCTCTTTCTCTTTCTCTCCCTCTTTTTCTTTCTCTCTCTCTCTCTCCCTTTCCTCTCCTTTTCACGCCATTTGTATCTATTTCTGTCTTTTCAATCTCTCCCTCCCTCTCACTCTCTCGATGTTTCACCCTCTCGTTTACTTTCTCTCTCTCTCTCCTTCTGTCTCTTATTCTCTCTACTTTCTCTCTCTCTCTCTCTCTCTCTCTCTCTCTCTCTCTCTCTCTCTCTCTCTCTCT
>NC_068998.1:4240995-4242914 GCF_001194135.2 Octopus bimaculoides | reverse complement strand
TGTTGTTGTTTTTTTCAGATAACGAAAACTTCTCACCAGGAATACATGAAGTATACTTTCTCGCAATTTAAATACCTAGGTTATTAAAAAATATTTTTTAATTGTAGATTAAAAAATACAATGTTTGTTTGTTTTTGTAAATTTTTTATCTCAAATAAAGAATACAGCAAGTCATGTAAGGGAGATAACTCTTAAAATAGAAATTTATAAGGGAGAGGACTCCTTAGTTTTCCTTAATTACTAGACGTGTGTGTGTGTGTGTGTGTGTGTTCACAAAAAATATGCAGCACCGGTTATTTACCCAAACCAAAGAATATATATTTGCTTTCTGTTTTATTGATATTCTCAGCCAAAAATCTAGAACCCCTTGCATGGCCTCATAGACTCATCCCCAGGGTTCCATATTAACTACTTTTCCGACCCCTAATATAATGTTTCCTTTATTTATTTATTCTTCTATGTGAAATGGCTGTGATTTGAGGGAGATTTAGCTGCTATATACTGCACAGATTAATACGCCAGATAAAGAGTGTTTTTCATTATATCGTCAATGGTCATCCGGTTTCTTTTAGCGCATTGGTATAGCTAGAGTATGTGCCACCCGGGGTAGTTCTTGAGTTTGCTGCCCGCCACCTGGGTCTCAAATCCTATTCAGAACTATACAGCAGACTCAAAACTGCAGCCCTCATAAAAGCGTCGCCCGTGGGTCAGACCACTCTGTTCAACCCCGACCAACTTTCGTCTAGATCCCTCCCGATTCCACCTGATCCCTTCCAACTACGCTCCTGCCTTCCCAACAGCTGCACTGGACACACACGTTTCATTGACTTTTTTAATTTATTGATTCGTTCTTCACATTGCACGTAAGACCAGGAATCAATAACAGCCGGTACACAACTGATGAGAGTCCGGTTACGTGGGCTATCAGTATTTTTCTATGAAGTGTCATTAACAAGAAGGCAGATGAGACATGTTGGCATAGCAGTCTGGCACTACTTATTTGGCGTCACTGATTCGACACTGACTTATTGACGTCAGCCGTTTCTATGCTTCTCTCGTTTTCTCCTTCCTTCTTCTTTGTCTCTCCTTGTTTAAATGTGTGTGTGTGCATGTTCGTACATAGGCATATATGTCATATATGTATGTATGTTCGTATATAAGCATATATATATATATAAAATAATTGCATACATAATTATAACAACGGATTGGCTTTACGCCTCACCACGCACTGTAGAAATAGACGCCAAATGCCTTATTACCACCTTAAAATCTCAGAGAATAACACAACTCGCATGCAAATTTTGAGATACTCGTAAATTTATGCTATGGAATACCGTCAGTGATGAGAGCAGAAGGTAATATTTCTTTACTTTAAGCTTGAAACAGGATCCTTTACGCGGTTAACCGAAATGTTGTTGATTCATTATTTTTCTTTTAGTCGCCTACAAAATAGTGTGTTATTCTCGGAGATTTTAAGGTGATAATAGGGCATTTGGAGTCTATTTCTACAGTGCGTGGTGAGGCATAAAGCCAATCCCTTGTTATAATTATGCATATAATTATAAAATATTTTGTAAAATTTTTCCAATGAGGTTTTTATTTAGGCGCAGGAGTGGCTGTGTGGTAAGTAGCTTGCTTCACAACCACATGGTTCCGGGTTCAATCCCACTGCGTAACATCTTGGGCAAGTGTCTTCTACTATAGCTTCGGGCCAACCAAAGCCTTGTGAGTGGATTTGGCAGACGGAAACTGAAAGAAGCGTATCATATGTGTATGTATGTGTACACACACATACGCACCTACATACGTATAAGTGTATGTAACTGTAACTTTATTCGCATTAAGGAGTTTACGATATGAACGTACGCTCAGAAAGTGTCACCTAATTACGGATAATTACGTTCCTAGCAATATGT
>NC_068998.1:4237648-4238934 GCF_001194135.2 Octopus bimaculoides | reverse complement strand
GAGTGTGTATCATATATCATATTATATTATATTATATTATATTATATTATATTATATTATATAGTTTGAAGGTATATATATATATATATATATATATATATATATATATATATGCTCATACATATATATATATTCATATGCATATATCATCATCATCATCTTTTAACGTCCGTTTTCCATGCTGGCATGGATTGGACCATATGTGTTTATGCGCGCACGTGCATATGTATGTATGTGTACACACACATACGCACCTACATACGTATAAGTGTATGTAACTGTAACTTTATTCGCATTAAGGAGTTTACGATATGAACGTACGCTCAGAAAGTGTCACCTAATTACGGATAATTACGTTCCTAGCAATATGTATGCATACGTCTTTATGAGATGGGTGAATTAAACCAAGTTATTTTTCTTTTCTCTGTATATGGTGAACTACCGCATACATTGGTTTCAAATGTTTGCACAAGGCCAGAAATTTCGGTGCTTATTCAGCGCTCAGTTGGTGCTTATTTTATTGACCCCCGAAAGGTTGAAAGGTAAAGTCGACCCCAGCGAAGTTTGAACTCATTACGTAAAGACGGACGAAATGTCGTTAAGCATTTTGTAACGTCCTGTTACAGTTGTTTCTCTCGAATACTACATTTAAACAGATTATGACTCTATCAAATATATCTTTATTCGAGGGCTAGATTGGTAACTCTTCTAGTGATGTCTGCTAAAAACATTATGAATGCATAGCCTCCTCGTTTCTTTAGCGATAATATTTGTCTGTGCTAAGGTGTAGAATTATGGGTGTGGATAGGTGTGGATGTGTGTGTGTGTATAACGTAATTACAACTCCATGACTAACAGAGACATCGCTCTTATACAGTGTCTTGAATGACGTTTGTGTTTGTATTAATGTATGGCTAGGCGTGGTTTCTTTTTGTTAATAGTTTCGTCACGAGAAGAAGATAATGTGCCTTTACTACCACTGTGTCAAATAACACTATCGTGGCTGAAAGTGCCTATTTATATATATATATATATATATATATATATACTAGCTGACCCCGTGCCGTCAAAAATGACGGCTAGTTATAGTATTTTAAATAAGAAGAAAAAACGCTTTTACTATCGTTGTGTCAAATAACACTATCCTAGATAAAAGTATCTATATATATACCAGAGTAAGGTAGAGTGATATGCTTTATTAAAAAGCACCAAATGCATCACAAAAACTGTTACTCAGAGTTTCACGTTCTGTCGCTAGTTTTCTGTCTCTCTTTCTTTTCTTTTCT
>NC_068998.1:4235772-4236838 GCF_001194135.2 Octopus bimaculoides | reverse complement strand
ACACACACACACACACACACAAATACACACACACACACCTTTGGATAACGTTCGTTATCGTATTATAATCGTATTTTATTCCGGAGTCAATTTTTTTATTTTTAATTTATGGTCATCTCACAAATGATCGCACCTTGCTTTCACCTACAACAACAATAACAACAACAACAACACCATTATAACAACCAGCTTACATAATCCACCCGCCAACGTCACCACCACCACCACCACCACCACTACTGCCACCGTCATTAAAACACCGATCACCGCCGCTACCACCACTTCCAGCAACCCCAACTCAAACAACACCCAACTTCCCCGTCGCCACTGCTGCTATCACCACCTGCACTGTCACCACCACCATCACAACGAAAACCACTCCAGCTATGACCACCACCACCGCGGGGGCCGCCCCCTCTTCTCCACCACCACTTCTAGCTAGATGTCCACTGTGTCTGCCCAAACATGACACACCTCCAATTCACATACAACACTACTACTACTACTACCACTACTACTACTACCACTACTACCACTACCACTACCACTACTACTACCACCACTACTACTACTGCTGCTGCTGCTACTACTACTACTGTCACCACTACTATTACTATTACTATTTCTACTACTACCACTACTACTACTACCACTACTACAACTGTTACTACTACTATTACTACTGCTGCTGTTACTACTACATCTACTACTACTACTACTACTACATCAACAACAGCTACTACTACTACTATTACTACTACTACTACTACTACTACTACTGCTGCTGCTGCTGCTACTGCTGCTGTTGCCCTTCACTACACTGGTGTACAACCAGTCAGTTTAATAGGACAACTGCTCCCCCCGCTTCCTGGCTGCCAACTACTACTACTACTACTAACTACTACTATAGTCTGAAACTGGTTGTACTGAAGTGTGACCACCACCATTACTACTATAACAGCAATGACAGTGACAACAGTTATGTTAACGTCACTAATGTAAAGAAAGAAAGAAAGAAGGGAACTGGAGTAAGAAGAGTGAAATATTTGATATTCCAGCCGCCACT
>NC_068998.1:4234361-4235303 GCF_001194135.2 Octopus bimaculoides | reverse complement strand
TGTGTGTGTGTGTGTGTGTGTGTGTGTGTGTGTGTGTGTGTGTGTATGTGTGTGTGTGTGTGTGTGCATCCAACCGTAGAAAACAAGGTACAAGATGCATACGTACAAACATACACCAAGACACAGACATACTTATTTACGTGTTGGTGATTTGAATTATAATTTTAGCTGTTACTTCTAGCAATTTTAGGTGCTATTTTGCACCTTTAATTATGTACTCTACCTTTCTGGTTTATAATTGCTTTAGCCACCTGTATTGTAACGTATTCAATATATCATAATATTAATTTATCGTTATAATATCTTATAGTCAGGTCGCTCTTGACCACTACCGGTAGCATGTAACCCAGTACAACCTGTCACATGGTCAGCTCGTCGGCGACTAAACTGGCAACCCCATCAAGCTTCCTTGGTGAGGAGGGTGATTGTTGGACACCCTGGGGGACGAAAAATAAGACCCACCAAAGGGCGGAAGAACTAATGTGTAGTCGACAGCCAATTCAACAAGTACTTTGTTGCGGTGAAGTGCTTGGGTGCTCCATTGACCCGGAGAGCTATGCTGGAGGGAGAGAAATCTTCAGGCAGGTCTTACCAAGCCAGACTGGTTGAAGTGTAGGAGACAGACAAAACCTTAACAACAAATCGAAGCATCGGCAGCAGGATGTGGACTTAGTTATTGGCAGGACCTAACAGATCAGATTCCTGGCTTTGAAGTAGCAGGATGTCATGCAGAGGATCTTGAATAAAAGACAATAGATGAGACCCTAATATTCCTAGTTAGATGGAAACTGTGGGACCACATGGAACAGCACCCTGTGACTCCTATCGTATCTGCAACCGAAAGCCCTATGAGGGGTGTCCTATGGAATGAACTAGACATAGATATAATATCTTATTGTATGTTTATATATATATATATATATATATATATATATATGTGTA
>NC_068998.1:4234108-4234351 GCF_001194135.2 Octopus bimaculoides | reverse complement strand
GTGTATACTTTATTATATGTATTTATTTTCTCTTAGCTAATAATTAACTCGGACAAGATAAATTGGTTAATAGATACCGGGGTAGCAAAGATCACAAAATGACTGTGGTGTAACTCCTGTTTATGAGGTAGAAACTCCTTGTTATTTTGGGTACTTGAGTATATATGAATTTAGTAAATGGAGTATTCAGTTAACATATGCGCTTTACTCCATTTACTAAATTTATATATATATATATATATA
>NC_068998.1:4233747-4234098 GCF_001194135.2 Octopus bimaculoides | reverse complement strand
TTATAAGGATAAAATCTATATAAGAATTTATCAAGTAGTCAGCGTGAAAAACCAGTAAAGGGATCAATTTATACAATATATATTATTAATTTATTCTCTTTTAAGTACGTTTATTATTTTAAGGGCATTACTACACGTAAATGCCTCATGCTATAAGGGACTCTTAAAGTCAAAACCACCTTAATGAACATACAGTGTACTTAAGCATGGAAGTGCAACTGGAAAGTCGTCTCTTAAATGATTGAAACATGTAAAAGTATAAATACATGTAGTAATGTCCTTAATATAATAAATATACATATATATGTATGTATGTGTGTATATATATATATATATATATGTATATATATA
>NC_068998.1:4232028-4233174 GCF_001194135.2 Octopus bimaculoides | reverse complement strand
ATATATATATATATATATATATATATATATATATATATATACATACACGAATATATATATATATATATTTACATACAAACACACACACATACATACATACACACATGAAGCTTAAAAGTCAATGACAACTGATGTGACTCGTTTGTCAAATAAATCAATCTGTGCCACTTACAATTATTATTTATTTCTAATTATTATTATTATTATTATTATTATTATTATTATTATTGCTGTTATTATTATTGTTGTTGTTATTTAAATAGGGCATAACTTATAAATGACATACAAAAATAAATCGTTCTTGTTGAGTTACCTGCCCCTTCATGACTGCTGCTGATGCTTGTGTTGTTGCTTCGCTCATTCACAGACACACATGTCATATACCTATTCATCCACACACTCACTCACACACACACACACAGAGACTCAGATACACATATGCATCTACACACACAGATATGCAAGGCATGTCACCCTACGATCCAAGGTACTTTTGAGTCGGCTGGTTATGCGACACTGTTATAGGTTACAGCTGTGAACTCATTTTATTTTTCCAGATCTTCTCAGTCACAGAATTATTTCCTTTCTTCTAATTTCAGGAAATCCAATTTCATGAAGATTTTACCAAATCTCGTATTGTAATACAAATTCTAGACATGTAAGTATTTTCAAATATTTTTCTTATACTTACCATTCTTGCTAGAGCATTGCCCATCACATGACAGGTAACTGGGAAAGTATACATTTGCCACCATGGGGTAATATAAGGAAAATATGGCTTACATACAATGATTAAAAATTATGATTTAACTAGCATAAAATTTCTTGGGGCTAATACAAAATGATGAGATGAATATGTCAAAAAATTCCATACTTGTCTAAAAAAGAAAAAAAAATTAAATTCACTGATTAAACAGCCAGAAATTGAAAAATATATTTAAAAAAATAAAAAATGAAAAATATAAAAATATAATAGGTGCAGGCATGGCTGTATGGTAAGAAGCTTGCTCCCAACTACATGATTCTGGGTTCAGTCCCACTGCATGGCACCTTGGGCAAGGGTTTTCTTCTACAGCCTTGGGCCAACCAAAGCCTTGTGAGTGGATTTAGTAGACAGAAAATGTAAAGAAGCCCATCATATATATA
>NC_068998.1:4216110-4231721 GCF_001194135.2 Octopus bimaculoides | reverse complement strand
ATATATATATATATACAACCAATGCTGGTGTGTTTACATCACTGTAACTTAGTGGTTTGACAGGAGAGACCAATAGAATAAGCACCAAGCTTGAGAAGAATAAGTCAAGGGGTAAATTTCTTTGACTAAAAGGCAGTGCTCCAGCATGGCCACAGTCAAATGACTGAAACAAGTAAAAGAAAGTCAGTATTGACTCGGTAATACCAAAGAATTGTTCCAAAATGTCTAACACTGTTACTGCTGTGATTTCTCATTTATGCCATTAACCAATCAATATTTAATTAAACCATTATTTTGTTTCTCTTTTACTTCTCAGGGAGCAGAAAATAGACTGGCAGGCTACGGCTACAGTTTTATTCTGGATTATTCTTCAACTAATTTCATTCCAATTAATGTTTCCAATTTCCATGACTTTTGCATTCGCCAAAAACAGTCCAGTATTTTTTGGACTCTGCTTCATACCTGCTCTAATAGAAATAATAATATTACTGACTATTATCAAAATGGAAATTCCAAAACAAAGCAAGGCTGTTCTTGAAGGTGCCATCATTGGATATTTTTCCCATTTCTTTGCAACGTTCTTTGAGAATTATTTAAATGCATTTCCTTTACATAAGAAATCTAATGTAGTGTTAATATTTATTTCACTGCAGCCTTTCCTCTCTTTAATATTGAACAAACTTTTCCTCGGAATTTTATTGCCAGCTGTACAAATCGTGGCGGTGTTGATATTAACCATCGGAGCTCTCGGCATCTTATTCATCACTGGATCTACTACACACCTGAATCAGATGGATGTTACCATGGGGCTGGCAGTGGTCGTACTTTTTATCTGCCGTAACATTGCTATGAAACACATTTATCTAGAAAACATAAATTTACACACTCGCTGCAACACCAAAATCATATCATTCCTCGTCATATCATTTCTTTTAGTGGGCATTATCGGATCAGCTTACAATCCTAGTATGAAGCTTGATTTCTTTAAGACCCTGCTAGCCACTTCTGTACATACTGTGTTTACGATTCTAATGCTGACAAATTTTCTTAAGAAATACACCACTGTCATGGTGGCTATCTTTTCTATGTTGTCTCAATTCCTCTGCCAAAATGAAGTCAAGGATATTCTACTATTATTCCGAAATGTCAAGTTGTTCCTCTTGGTGTCACTATGTGTTTGCAGTGTGGTTATTTACATCATGTCAACTTATAAATTTACAGAACAGAGTGAATTTACAGGTAATTATTATTGTTGTTTTTATCATCATCATCATCGTCATCATATTATTATCATTATTATTATTATTATTATTATTATTATCATTCAGTAGTTTTATTTTTATAACGTGCTTTCACTTCACTACCGAGCGCAGCTCTGTGCGCCTTGGGTATGTGCTGTGGTTTGCTGTGGTGCTCTTATGGTTACTCTATTGAAAGTGTTTTGCGTAGGATGTGTGCAGTGCCCAGTAGTGCAATTTTCTGTATGTTATATATATTTGTAAGTCCTGGTGTTTTTGTTATGTATTTGCCTGAATATTTTTTTATTATACCTAAGGCACCTACTATGATAGGAATTGTTTCTGTTTTTAGATTCCACATTCGAGTTACCTCTATTATTATTATTATTATTATTATTATTATTATTATTATTATTATCATCATTTATGGTTTCCTTTCATCAGCTACCTTAGTATCGGGCATCCTCCGGAGGCCAAGAGTAGCAAGGGCACTTTTGTTTTGCTATGCATGCTAAAATTATCACCACATTTATTCCATTTTAGATAGAGTAATCCTTGGTATATCAAGTGATGTATATGTATGTATGTGTGTGTGTGCATGTGTGTGTGTGTGTGGGGGGGTGTTTGTCTGTGTTGTGTTTTATCTTCTACCACCACTTGACGACCAGTCTTAGTTTGTTTAGGTCACTATAACTTAGTAGTTCAACAAAAGAAACTGATAGAATAAGTACCAGACTTACAAAAGAAAAAAATGTACGAAGGTTGACTTGTTTGACTAAGACCCTTGAAGGCTGTGCCTCATCATGACTACAGTCCAATGATTGAAAGCAGTAAAAGAAAGTAAAAGAAAATGTGTATGCTGTATATTATGTTATATGATTATCGTCAATGATTTATCACCGATGTATTATAAATGTTATTTGGATTGCTTTTTCTATGTTTTGTTATCTTTATTAAATGTTCACTTGTTTCTATTCGCAGTTCGACCAAATGATCGGTACACACGCTTGGAATTCACAGTGTTTATAGTGATTATACTTGCTCTGTTTTTCTACTTTCTTCCACTGAAAGTCAGTTCTCGTGACATAAAGAACTTCAAACACTTTGGATTCAATTCAGTTTTGCGAATATTTTAAACACCTCCACTCCAGTGAAAAAAAGAAGGGAAAAAAATGGGAAATTGGACTACATTACATTAAGGTGTTACTGAGGGAAAAAAAAAAACTATGGCAATAACGATGATGTTGATGATGATGATGATGATGATGATGATGATGATGATGATGATATATTAATACTTTCTAAATTTTGGCTCAAGGTCAGCTGTTTGATGGGAGGAAGCAAGTCAATTACATCAATACCAATACATTACTGGTACTTTATTTCATAGGCTGCCTGAAAGGGGTTGATAAAATAAAATACCAGTAAAATTGACTCCTCCTACTCATCATCATCATCATCATCATCATCTCTAATATTGGAACAAGGCCAGAAATTTGGGATGAGGATTTAGCCAGTTATAATGCACTCCCAGCCCCAAGCACATCACTGGTACTTCATTTTATTAAGTCCAGAAAAATGAAAAAAAAACAGCATTAAGCCCAGTTGTGTTTGATCTCAGATTCTGTTTTTATATCCCGTAACTTAGTGGATTGACAAATAAAGATGAAGAAAAAATAAGTACCTGTGTGAAGTACTGGGGATGGTACCATCAGCTAAAATGTCTAAAGGTGAAACTCCAGTTTGGCCACAGTTCATTGAGGGGGAAAAAGTACAAAAATAGCTTGGTATATTTATGTGTATATATCTAAAGTGTGTATAAGTGCATATAGGTGTGTGTAACAAAATATTTATATGAATGTATATGTATATATATATACAGATGTATGTATATATAAATGTATCTGTATATATGTATACACAGAGGTCTGTATATAGCAAAACATTTGTGTGTGTGTATGTGTGTGAGAAGATATCTATCTATCTATCTATCTATCTATCAATCTATCTACATGTCTGTCTGTCTGTCTGTCTGTATGTATGTATGTATGTAGGGATGGGTGTGTGGTAAGTAGCTTGCTTACCAACCACATGGTTCCAGGCTCAGCCCCACTATGTGGCATCTTGAGTAAGTGTCTTCTACAATAGCTTCGGGCTGACCAATGCCTTGAGAGTGGATTTGTTAGATGGAAACTGAAAGAAGCCCGTTGTATATATGTACATATATGGGGGGGGGGGCAACTTAACATTTCTGTAAAAGAGGCATATAGACTAAGTACCAGATTTTTAAAAAACAAGTCCTGGTGTCAATTTGTTCAACTAAACACTTTTTCAAGGTGGTACTCCAGCATGGCTGCTGTCCAATGATTGAAACAAGTAAAATAAAAAAATGAAAGATAAATGATATATATAATATATACATCCATTTTATACTCATGTACATGTGTGTGTATGAGAATAATATATACATTACAGAGAATGCCTTTTCAAAATCATTGTTATTTATTCATCTGGGCCAACATAAATTTAGGTTAATACTCTGTAGATAGTGCAGTTCACCTGGGTGTCTATTTGTCTGTGTGAGTGTATTTGTGTGTGTGTATTGGTGTGTGTGTGTGTTCTTTGCTTCACGTTTGTTTCCATCCTTATTTACCTGTCTATTCATTAGATTAATATTCTTAATAATGGAGAGGGGAGAAAAAAAAAGAAAAAAAGCAGACATCGACATTGGCTTGTAATGTCCTCATTTTCTCCTCTTTCTTTCACCTGAATATTAATTTAATGTCTGCATAAAGCATGGACAGAGAGTGGTTGATGCTGTGGTTCAGAAGTGTGCTTGGCAATCATGTTGATCTTTGGTTCAATCTAGTGCTACTCCACTTTGGTCAAATATCTTTTACTACAGTGACTGTGTTCTCTTAAGTTGGTCAATGCCAAGTGGCAAATGAAATTTGATTGATGGAAACTGTGTGGAAGCCTGCTGAATGTGTGTGTCTATATGTTCTTGCTGTTTTTTATCATAGTTTTTCTCCTTTTTTTTTTGGTTAAAATTTTTTTTTATCATTTATTCCAAGAATTTCTTCTCATATTTAATTTTATTATTTATTTCCCATAATTTCACTCTGGCTCATTTTCCAGTTGTGTCTTTGACTAATTGATCTTCCAGAGGGTAACATTATGGAATTTGGAACTCGTATGCTGGTACCATACAATCTTTTGATATGTGGGTGTTTGATGATAACATACAATGTGTTTGTGTAAGTATGTGCATACATACATACATATACATACATACATACAGACAGACAGATAGACAAACTAACAGACAGATAGATAGATGTATATATGCATGTAAAGCTAGCTAGATGTATGTATGTATGTATGTATGTATGTATGTATATATATATATATATCTGCATGCACACACAAACACAGAAATGGAGGGTCAAAATGCATGTCACAAAAGGATTTTTATATTTTTTATATCTATTTATACAGTTTGTATATATATATATATATATATATATATATATATATATTTTGAAATCAAAAAAATTAATAAAAATTACTGAGGTTGATTTATTTCTAGTGGTTTGTTATTTATTTTTCTTCTTAACCCTTTTGTTACCATATTTCTGTTGAGATGTTCTGTGCTTCTTTAATTCAAAACTTATGAAAACAAGACATTTGTACTACAGAGCCAGAGGTGGTTTCAGCTGGGTTGGTATCGAAAGGGTTAAGAATTGTTTCTCTATTATATATTTTAACCCCTTTGTTACCATATTTCTGTTGAGATGCTCTGTGTTTCTTTCAATTAATTTTAAATATAACAAAGAATTTAGTAAAATAATTTAGTTAACATTAAGCAAGTGTTAGGAACATAAATTGTGATTAAGGTTTGGTGGAAGATTTTAATTCAGAACTTTTGTACTACATAGCCAGAAGCAGTTTCAGCCAGGTTGGTATCAAAAGGTTAAACTAATTGTGAAAATAGTATCATACAATGAAATCTTATTTATTTTTGTTCATTCATTATTTGGATGAACTGGCAAAACCCATCAGGGCATCAAACAAAATGAGGTTTACTTTGCCTTTCATGGGGGTTGATAAATTAAGTACCAGTGAAACACTGGGGTCGATGCAACTGACTAGTCCCCTCCCGCCAGATTTGAGGCCTTGCGCCTCCAGAAGAAAGGATTATCATTATTAAAGGCGGCAGGAGCTGGTAGAGTCGTAAGAATGCCGGGCAAAATGGTTAGTAGTATTTTATCTGTTGCTACATTCTGAGTTCAAATTCTGCCAAGGTCGACTTTGCCTTTCATCCTTTCAGGGTCAATAAATTAAGTATCATTTTTAACATTGGGGTCGATGTAATTGCCTATGCTCACCCCTGCCTAAATTTCAGACCTTGTGCATCCAGAAGAAAGGATTATTATTACTAAGGGGGTGAGCCGGCACAATTGTTAGCACACTGGACGTATATACACACTGGATGTATATACACACTGACATTACCAATCCAGCGAAGCATGTTAGCTTCATTTCTTTCAAGCCTTTACAAATCTTCTGTAGTCAAAAGCCATGTTTCGCACCTGTACATACACAGGTATCATGCAATCTGCCTTACACTCTGAAGGTGTGGCCCTTACTTACCGACAAAGGTAGAAGCTCTCTGAAATTTACCCAGCCTCTTACCCCCTCTTATCCTAGTAACTACTCTCAGAACTCCCCCCACCCACCGACTTCTAATTTGGTCTCCTAGGTAACAGAAGCTGTCTACTACTTTTAACGATCCACCTGAGCATTTGAGAGAGTCTGTTGTCTGCGTATTTTTAATGCTTATTGTTCCTGCCCATTTTGCCACAAACAAAGACTATATTCTCCGTTAACCTTACTTTGATAGCATTGCACCTCTTGTATGTCCAGAGACTGTACTGGGTACAACGTATGAAGTTTCTGCCAATTCCCTTCTTGCATATCATGTGTGTGTGTCTATCTTTGTGTCTGTATGTCACCCCTACCACCACCACCACCACCACCACAGCTTGACAACTGGTGTTGGTTTGTTTACATCTCCATAACTGAGCTGTTTGGCAAAAAAGACTGATAGAATAAGTACTAAGATTTAAAAAAAAAAAAGCACTAGGGTTGATTCATACGACTACAAATTCCTCGAGGTGATGCCCCAGCATGGCCGCAGTCTAATGACTGAAACAAGTAAAAGAATAATAAAAAAAAAGAATAATACAAAGGTAATAATTTATTTTTATCTTTTTTTTTTTTATTAATTACAAAAGTGAAAATAAGAACAAAACTGGTTTTTTTAGATGAAATTTTATAATAATAATTATCAAATAAAAACAAATTATTAATTATTATCAACATATCTTTTGTCAAATTTTGAAATTTAACAGCAGACAAAATAGAAATATTATATACAAATATACATATGCATACACGTGTGCATATATAATCAGTAGATCAGGTTTCACTTCCTGAACTGGATAATGATGTATGCGTTCTTGAGCAAGACGCATCACTTCAATTTTCCAGTTCACTCAACTGTAAAAATTGACACCCATTGAGCCGGGGTGGAGAATGTTGTGATCTCAGGTACTTAATATGCCATAGAAACTGAATATGTCTAGGAGACCTAGACAGTACAAATAAAAAAATATATATGTCATATATATTTTTTCTTATCTCTTGCAAGATACTTGGTGACCCTGTCAGTACAGGTACCACTTAAAGAGCACCCAGTCCACACTGTAAAGTGGTTGGTGTTCGGAAGGGCATCCAGCTGTAGAAACCTTCCCAAAGCTGACTTCGTCAGTGCTTGTGCTATGTCAAAAAGCACTAAGTCCACTCTGCTGAGTGGATGGTGTTAGGAAGGGCATCCAGCTATAAAAATCCCACCAAAACAGTTATAGAAGTCTGGTGCTGGCTTCTGCCTGGCCAGATCTTGTGAAACTGTCTCACCCATGCTAGCATGGAAGACAAACGTTAAGCAATGACGATGATGATGATGTATGTAAAGTGGTTGGTGTTAGGAAGGACACCCATGCCAAAGCAGACCTCATTGTTGCTGGTGCCAGATAAAAAAGCACCCAGTCCACTCTACAAGGGGGTGCTGAAAAATTCCTGGTTTCAAGGGTGTTGTGAAAAGCCTGGTTGAAGGCTCAACCTTGTGAGTTCTTTTACAGGGCTTAGAAAAGCTGAAGGACCACTGCAATAAGTGTGTGTATCTGAGAGGGGAATATGTTGAATAAAATCATAATTAACTGATCCTCTGGAATTTTCTTTTATCCAAAGCCAGAAACTCTTCAGCAACCTCTTATAGTGTAGTTGGTGTTAGGAAGGGCATCCAGCAGTGAATACCATGCCAAAGCAGACTTCGCTATTGCTGATGCCACGTAAAAAGCACTCAGTCCACATTGTAAAGTGGTTGATGCTAGGAAGGTCAAGCCTCTGTAGAAAACATACCAAAACAGAGAGTGGAGCTTGGCCCAGTGCTCTGGTTTAGCAGCTCCCATCAGACTGTTCAACCCATGTTAGCATGGAAGATGACTATTAAATGATGATGATGATGTGTGTGTATGTGTGTGTGTGTTGTGGTGGTGGTGGGGACGTAGCAAATGCTTGAAAAACAGAGTTAAAAATAATCAAGAAACGAGACAACAAATTCCTTCGACAATCTTATTAATGGATTTGTGCCTGTGATGTCAACAATGACGTAGGAGTTTGATTGGGTTACATCAACTGTAACATAATTTGAAAGAGTCTACCCTGTGTTGTTATTGCAAACACAAATGTATCGAAGTAAAGAAAAGAAAGGTACCTACAAGTGGTGAATGGGTGATGATGTCATAGGGTGTGGTACCTCTCTGAACAAACAACAACGGTGTGTGTGTATAAATAAAAGAAAATTTAATTTACAAGCTTTCAATACATAATAGGACACTGACCTAAAATGAACTTTGTTAACAAGTCTGTGTGTACAATATGCATATATATATATATATAGATATAATATAAATGCTAGGAGTAGATATGAGATGTTGATCTTAGCCATATATGTACAGAGAGTAAATCAAGTTGAGTGGGACTTCATAAGTTTGCGTGTGTGTGTGAGTAAAGCTAACATAGCGGTCACTTGCAAGCCAATATATTTTTAGTAACACATACTATGTTTTCACTTATTGTTTTTAGGAGCTTGTGCACCCAGACATAAACCCTCTCTCTCCTCCCACCCCTCGATACTGTAGGACACCTAGAATGTAATAGTTGAAGGGACAGTGGGGAGGGCCACATTAGTCAGTAGGTACTTGTTTTCAAATGAATAGTCTGGAGCAATTTGTGAAATGAAGTGTCATGTTCAAGGTTACAACATGCTGCCCAATCTGGGAACTGAACCCACAACATTATGAATAGGAGCCCGACACCTTAACCACGAGGCCACATATCTTCACACACACACAAGAAGGTCCTAAAAAGTTCATGGCTTTGGATAAAAGAAAATACAGAAGATCAGTTAATTATGATTTTATTCAACATATTCCTCTCTCAGATTCACACACTTAGTGCAGTGGTCCTTCAGTATTTCTAAGCCCTGTGAAAGAACTTGGAAGGCTGGGCTTCCAACCAAGCCCTTTGTGATATTCTTAAAGCCAGGAACTTTCCAGCACCCACCTCATATATACACGTATGTATATGATGGTGTACAGTGGTTGTAGTCATAAAGTGTGCTACTGAAATGAACCGAAATTACCAGGGTACTTGTATGCAGAATATATATTCACCCTGAGTTAGCCCTTTTAATACTAACTTACCCAAGACTGCTGTTGGTTTTAAGACATAGAATTCTGGTTTTTAAAGGGATTAAATTAAAACCTTCTTCGAGAAAATTTCATGTTATGTTTCAAACACCAGCTAAATGATAAGAAAGTTATACTAAATTTTCGTAGCTAATTTAACATGGCTGTCTGTTTGAGCGGACTCTACTGCGATTCTTAAACCCCAAGAGGTCATCTCCTCTAGCTGGTTAACAATGCACAGCTGCATAAATTAAAATTGTGAGCAAACCCCTACCATCTCCGAGCAACAACCAGTAGACCAGTCCAGGTTTCGGGCTGTTTCTGTCACTCCTCAGTACAGGACACCGCATCACTAGGAAATGGTAGGGGTTCGCTCTCCTGCTCACAATTTTATCAGATGCAGCTGATAAATTTTGCCCTCTGGAGGTTAAAAAATCACAGCAGAGTCCGCTCGAATGGACAGCCATATTAAAGTGGCTACAAATATTACTTGTCAGTACGTTATACTAAATTCTTAGTTATTTTCAAAATTAATTGAAACAATTGATAACAAAAGGGTTAAAGTGATTAAAGAATCTTCCATAAAAAATTCTTGTTAATTTATGTTTCAAACGCCAGCTTAATGAGGAAGTTATTTTACAAAATTCTTCATTGCTTCCAAACTTTATTAAAATGAAGGCAGAGTATTTCAACAGAAATATGGTAACAAGACAGATAAACCAGTTATTTTTGAGCAAAACATTTTAAGATTTAAAAACAGAATGTGATTGAATTATTATATGACACAGAGCAAAGAAAAGATATTATTATGCATTAAAAACTCTGTCTTTGGTGGTTGTACAGCACTGAAGAACATTGAACAAAAACAAAGCATCTCCCAAGTGGTTGTTTAATGTGCTAGAAATAACAACCAAAAGTCACACAAATCACAGCCAACCATTTAACAAAAAAAGCATAGATACATTGAGTAATGTCAGTCCTAGATACACTATGCCTATTATATGATGGGACAGTCATGGAGGGAACAGGGTAACTTTAAGCATTAGGCCAACTTGACAGGACTGACTTAGGTTAAAAGAACAAAGGGAATCAATTTCCAGGCCTCTCTAGGGTACCACTACAGCCCCTGTACGTCTAACACACGCAGAAAATAAGCCAACCAGAAGGTTTGTATGTGGTAGCTACAGCTGCTAGAAATAGCAGGATAATCTCCATCAAATTATATTCTATTGTATTACAAGGGGAAGGACACATTAGATAATATAGTCCTAGAGAGTCATGGTTGGAATGCATTTGAGCGTGAGGTTTTTTTGATCAGGGTTAACCCAGGGGTGGGGGACATTAAGAAATAACTTACTGAGGGCACTTCATATAGGACATGGGTTGGTTATCTATGTTTTCATGATGAGACACAGACAACAGATAATACTGCACAGCATTATCACTTCAGCAGATAAGGCATGGATAGATTTTACATCAAGTAGAGGTTGTTGTTGATAATGGTGACTTATCAAGGCTAAACACACACAACCATCATCATCCATATATGTTAATATATGCACGCATCCAGATATGTGTGTGTTTGTATGTATATACATGTGCATGGGTGTACATGTACTTGTAAAGACACACACACACACACACACACATATATGTGTGTGTGTATAACCATAGGTAATTATACACTAAGAGGAAAACCACCAAATGGTATATGGTTATACACACACATATATATATATATATAAAAATAAGTTACAGCCTATGGACAATTCTTTATGTATGCTGGCCACTGGTATAAATTATTTTTAATAATTTTTACCCTTATATATATATATATATATATCTATATATATATATATATATATATATCGTCGTCGTTCGTCATCGTTTAACGTCCGCTTTCCATGCTAGCATGGGCTGGACGATTTGACTGAGGACTGGTGAAACCAGATGGCTACACCAGGCTCCAATCTGATTTGGCATAGTTTCTACAGCTGGTTGCCCTTCCTAACGCCAACCACTCAGAGAGTGTAGTGGGTGCTTTTACATGTCACATATATATATATATATATACATATACACATACACACACACATTTCATTATATCAAAAGCATAATGAGATATATATATATATATATGCCTATATAGTTATATCTACAGAGTCCACTAAAAAAAATGTATACACACTTCAGGAAAGGGGAAAAAAAATCATCATTATCATTTAACGTCCATTGTCCATGTTGGCATGGATTGGATGGTTTGACTGAGGACTGGTAAGCTGGAAGGCTGCACCAGACTCCAGTCTGATTTGGCATGGTTTTCTACGGCTGGATGCCCTTCCTAATGCCAACCAAGATCAATAAAAATCTGTATAAATATTTTAATCAGTGTTACAGCGATTTGATAAAACATTGAAAGCAGCATCTATATTTATAGAGGTATAAAATGGCGAGCTGGCAAAATTGTTAGCACAGCGGCTGAAATGCTTGGCGGCATTTCATCTGTCTCCATGTTCTGAGTTCAAATTCCCCAGAGGTCGACTTTGCTTTTCATCCTTTCGGGGTCAATAAATTAAGTACTAGTTGTGTAATGGGGTCAATCTAATCGACTGACCCCATCCCCAAAATTTTCGTGCCTTGTGGCTAGAGTAGAAAAGTATATTTATAGAGGTATGTATACAAGCTAAATATTTATACAGATTTTTCGTTTCCTGAAGTGTGTATACATTTTTTGGGCAGACTCTGTCTGTCTGAATGTATGTATGTATGTATGTCTGTATGTATGTATGTTTGTATGTGTGTATCAAATTGTTGGATCAAGTAATGAAAATAACAGAGAGAGTTATGCCCCAACTAATTAGGGAGAGAGTTAGTTTAGACAAGATGAGTCTGTCAGTGTGTGCATGTGTATGTGTGCATGCACACGTGTATGTGTGTGAATGTGTGTACATGCATGCAGATGTGTATTTGTGAATGTGTGTGCACGTGTATGTGTATGCACGTATGTATGTGTGAATGTGAGTGCATGTGTATTTGTGCATGCACGTGTGTGAGTGCATGTGTGTGTGTATGCGCATGCACATGAGTGAGTGTATGCCCCTGTCCCTAGTGCCAGAGAGTATTGATGCCAAAAGAGGTTCCCTGTTCTCTTGGTCATGCCAAACTCATCAGCTTCCAAACAGCTGAGAGCCTTTTCTCTCAGACCAAATCCGGCAGTGTACAAGTTGTCTTGATGAAGAAAGAGAACGAATCAATTTAACGCAAGCGATTGAGTGAAGTTGCAGGGATTAAAAGCTGTGTATGTGTGTGTATGTGTGTGAGTGAATGAAAGTGTGTGGGAAGTAATGTCAAAGAGGTGAACCAAACACACAGTTCAAACATCAAGTGTTTTAGAGCTGAGAGATATTGAGAAATCACAACTTGATGCCCACACTGGCACCCTCTAGCTGTTTTGGGCCAGATCAAAAATACGTAGGAGACACACACACACACACACACACACACACACACACACACATACACAACACTACAAGGCAAAGCAATAAAAAAAAAGCATGTGCTAAGAATAAAACCTGCATTCTTCAGCCAAGTCTGGTCTGTGACAGAGGCTTCATACCAGAGATTGTGAGGTTAGTAACCAAAGAATTTGTGGATGAAAATGAACATGACTAGCCAATCCCAGTTTCAACTACCAAATCATAAGCAATCAAACAAGCAAGCATGTAATGGGGGCACAGATGTGTGTGTGTGTGATTGGGTCTGCAAGCATGTAAAAATGGAGGCATTTATCAAATGGTATCTTTTTTGGTAAATTTTGCGTTCAACCATACAATATTCCTGCAAACGGAACTTGTTTTTCCACAGTATTGATTCTTAAAGATAAATAGCAACCTCAGTGGTGGGTGAGAGGTGGAGGACAAGGATCGATTGGCAGGGAGGCAGGGAGATGAGTCGACCAATGTTAGACTCTTGTCTCTCGGTCTTGCCCGTTGGAAGGATTAGATGTAACAGTGTAAGTTGAGGTGGGTGTTTGAATCTTTAGTTTTTCTGCAGATGAAGCAATGAAGGTCCGGTTCTGTTGAGAGAGAGAGAGAGCAAAAAAAAAAAAAAAAAAGAATCAAAATTAAAATGTGACAAAAATGAAACAAAAAACGTTAATAAACATAAGTAAATAAATGATATGAACAGGTGTGTGTATGGCTGTATGGTTAAGGAATGCACTTTGCAACAATGTGGTCTGAAGTTCAATCCCACAGTGTGAAGCCTTGTCTTATGAATGTATTTCAACAGACTGAGGTTGTATGGAAGTTTAATAATTGCATGTGTGTGTGTGGACTTTTAAGCTTGCTCCTGTTGAGGGCAATTTGGGCCTGCAACCCCGCAAAAGAGAAATAATAATAAAACGTTTATTGGTACCCTAACAATATGGTATTACTTTCAATTCAGTTCAAGTGAAAAACTTGTTAATTTCACAAATTTTTGGAGTTCTTTTAGAATTCAAATTCTCAACTGTTAACACAACAAATCCTCATCAAGACTGGATTCCAATGCTGGATATTCAAGAATCAAATGAAGGGCAAATTTTCCATCTTGGGATCATCAGCCTGGTCCACCAGTCCTCAGTCAAATCGTCCAACCCATGCTAGCATGGAAAGTGGATGATGATAATTAATAATAATAAAATGACATCAAAAGAACAAGACCTTGATATTATGCAAAGAGAGGAATTTATACATATATCTATATATATATATGAAAAACAAAAAAAAAACCGTTGAATAAAAGGGAAGTTACTCTGATAGGCATGAAAAAATATAAAAGATATAAAATGTAATAAATAAAAAAATAACACACAACCAGCTTTTACGAATGTAGAAGGTTTCTATCTATTGTGAGAATGTGGTTGATTGTATTTTTTTTTATTTTTTACATTTCATATCTTTTATATTTTTGTCCCTTTTATTCAACATTTTTTTTTTTCTTCATAGCGTTTATCGTCAAAAATAGCCAATGAAAATGCCTCGAAGCTCTAAGCTCCGGCATTTGAAACTCTGAGTTCTATTATGACAACTTACTGATTGTCCTATACTATATATATATATATATATATATCATTAACTACATATACTTAACATCTATGCTTTGTGTATTTGATGGTGGGCTGCTACTGGCATGGTGGAGTATACTTTCTCAATGTACCAGGTGTTAAAACACCTCAGAGGCATGGACAGGTGAGATAACTCACCTGCAATCTCATCTAGGAGTGATGGACATCAACGTCTCGCAATCTTTGTGGCTTGTCAACATCATGTACGGTAAGCGAAACGAAAAGGTAACTCTGGTAACTTTTGAAGCATGTTACATCACCGGATTAGGCTTATTGCGTTGTGCGTTGCATCTGACGTTACTACATTGCCCGACACCCACAAGGGAGCAGTGTAGAACGAAGCCGAAATGATTGTCATGCTGATAAAGCTTCTAGTTACGATCTGTCTTCTGTATCAATCATTCAATCATTCAATGTGTGTGCGCGTGTAAGTGTACGTATGAATGTGTGTCTTTTATATCTGAGTGTTCTTCTCCTTGTTCAGTCTGATTCTAGTTCTATTCTGAGTAGAGAGAGAGAGAGAGAGAGAGAGAGAGAGAGAGAGTGTGTGTGTGTGTTCCTATTTCAACAGCCCCACCTACACAGAAATTATCAGTTTGAAAACCACTTTTAAATGAGGAAACTCACAGAAGAGTCACGATTTGTAAACATTGAATGAATGGTTAACAAACATCTGATTATTAAAGTGGATAAAATTATCAGAGAAGCCATTTCTAGTCATTTTTTTCCAAATATATATATATACGTGTGTGTGTGTGTTTCTATACGCAGGCATAGATGTGTGGTAAGAGCCTGAACCTATGAATAAATATGTAAATATATAATAAGCACAGGCATGGCTGTGTGGTAAGAAGCTTGCTTCGCAACCACATGGTTCTGGGTTCAGTCCCACTGTGCAACATCTTGAGCAAGTGTCTTTTACTATAGCCTTGGGCTCACCAAAGCCTTGAGTGGATTTGGTAGACAGAAACTGAAAGAAGCCCATTGTTTACACATTGTTTAATATATACATACAGGGTGGCTCAAAATAAAAAGAAAGAAAGTAAAAAAAGGTATTTACCAAAGGGCTGTACCATGCGTTTTCTTCTTCATCTTTTAAGCGTTGCTGGTTGTCCTGTAATAGAATGAATGGTGGGGGAAAATAATGCCATAGTATTAGTGAGGGAGGAGGAAGAAAGAAGACAAGGAGAAAGAAGGGGAGGAGGAAGAGAAGAAAGACAGGAGGAAGGGAAAGGCAGAGAAAGAAGTGGAAGGAACCCAAGAACAACAACAACAACAACAAGATGCAGAAAAAATAGGAAGAAAGACAAAAGAACAAAAACAATAGTAACAACAGAAGCAGCAGCAACAACAATATACAGATTGGAGCCTGGTGCAGCCTACTGGCTTGCCGGACCTCAGTCAAACCGTCCAACCCATGTCAGCATGGAAAGCAGACATTAAATGATGATG
>NC_068998.1:4213773-4216100 GCF_001194135.2 Octopus bimaculoides | reverse complement strand
TGATGATGAGATCTTGAGTTACCGTTCCCCACCGGCAATAAAAAGAAACTGTGTTGTTTTGATTTCCTTACTTACATAGCGAGAAATCAAACAGCTTGCTGGTATCCATATAAACATCGATAAGATTATCACTGTCGTAACAATGTTGGTTTTCATGAACTCCCCTGAAGACAGAACAAGAAATGAACACATATTATGCATTAAGGAGTATTTTGGTTACTGATATTTCAACAGAGTTCTATCAATTTGCATTAATGTCTTTTTTTTCTGAACAACCGAGAGAACAGCTCTGTGTGCTATGATCTTTACTACCTTCGTCTATTTCTTTACTTCATGTTCCCTTTCCCGCCTACCTTCGGCTTATACTTGCCCCAATAATGTAGGACAGCAACAGAGTCCCTATCAAACAACCCATCTCATAATGCTAACCATTCTGTCCCTTCCTTTCTCACTAGTACCTAAAACCGATTCCTTTCCTTTCTCTCTTCCTTCCATATTTCCCCACCCGCTAATAGTGTCATCTATATTGTTGTTCTCTCCACTACCACCCTCTCACCATAATAAAACCATTTCTCTCATTATATTTACCCTCTCTCATCACCTTGCCTAGATCCACCATACCCTCTCTCCTATTCTCATTCACTTATTGGAGCCTCTTTAGGTCTTGTAGTTTTGCAATTTGCAACATGCTAGTGCTAGAAACACATAAAAAGCACTCGGTGTGTATTCTGTAAAGTGGTTCACATTAGAAAGAGCATCGACCCATAGAAACCATACCAAAGCAGACAACGTCGGAGCTCAACGCAGTCCTCCAACTCATCAGATTTTGTAAACTGTCCAACTCAAACCAAATAATTGAGATAAAGGGTGAATAATGAAGGTAATGAAGGTATATAATTATGGCAAAGGATGTATAATTGAGATAAAGGGTGTATAATTAAGGTAGAGGGTGTATAATTGAAATAAAGGGTATATAAATTTGTAAAGAATTTCATCATACATACCAAAGTCATCAGTGATAACCTTCTCAAAAACATCAAAAAATCGTTGAATAATGTTGCGAACCACTCTCTTGCATACACCCTGAAGATGAGAGAGACACACGTATATATACACATATATACACACATATATACAGAGAGAGAGACAGAGAGACAGATATATGTTGCATTTCATGTAATGAGTTTAAATTGGCATAAAACACATCGTAAATATATTTATTAATTCAAAATATAATCACTATTATTAGCAATAACATTTTTGCACCTCAAAATCAGTTTTCTGATTCCATGGACAAAAAAAAAAAATCCAAAAAAATCAAAAGCAAAAAGATCAGATTCTTTAGAAGAGGAATATATTTGTAGTGCCGTTTCGACATCAGGCCAGATTCTGGATGCTTTTATAACTGGTAAAATGTTCAGATAATTCGAATAAGTGAAAATCTGATGGCGCTACATCTGGTGAATAGAAATGGTGAGGCATAGAGCTTCTCAGCTGAATGAAGAATTGGTCTTTTCTTGGGTTATCTTCAATAAACGTTGTCTTTATACTCAAATGACAGTTCATGAGGTACTCACTCGCCATTCGAGTGTGGTCAACGGCAGTTCCAATGGACTGGCTCCCATGCAGGTAGCACATAAAAAATCATGATACGAGCATCCTGGGGTCGATTTGTTTGACTAAAGGCGGTGCTCCAGCATGGCCGCAGTCAAATGACTGAAACATGTAAAAGAGTAAATAACGACGACAATAACAGCAACAACAAAAGTACATACATCAACACAGTATCCTTGAGCGCAAGGTCGACCATTCGGCAGCAATGAGAGTTTGTCATAAGGTCTGCATATCTTGTCATGGCCGTAACAACATCGCATGCAAGCATCCGTCACTGAAAGGAAATGCAGATACAGTCAGAGGAATCGGTCAACTACCGAACATTTCACAAGTCATCATGTGCAAACAGAATAGAGAGAAACAGAACAAAGAGGTATCTATACACTCTTGAATTTTTAGGGGTTTAAACTAGTCATATCCGGCCCCTACATTCTTTCCGTTTTATGTTCAAACTGGCCAGATTCAGCCTTTTACACTGATCCTACAATGTCCTTCTAGAAATAAACAATTATATCGTAAGCATGGCTGTGTGGTAAGAACCTTGCTTTGAAGCTAATGGTTCTGGGTTCAGTCCCACTGCACGGCACCTTCTATATAACCTTGGGCTGACCAAAGCCTTGCGAGTGGATTTGGCAGACAGAAACTGAAAGAAGCCGGTCACAGACACACACATAAATGTATGTGTGTATATATATATATATATATATATATAT
>NC_068998.1:4195915-4213417 GCF_001194135.2 Octopus bimaculoides | reverse complement strand
TGTGTGTGTGTGTGTGTGTGTGCGTGTGTGTGTGTGTGTGTGCGCGCGCACAGTAGCACCTCAGTTTACGGATTCAATTCATTCCTGAAGGCCATTTGTCACCTGATATGTTTATAAATCAAGACTATTTTGTCCCACAGAAAATTCAGGGGGAAGCACATCAAGTTTAAGCAGGGATGCGCACTGAGTGAGGCATCAACTAACAGTCACCTTCTGATACTTGCAGATTGCTGCCACCCTTTGATGCCAGTTTGTGCACTTGTTACTCAAGATACTATTCATCACCCAAGATGTTTTATGTTTCAGAAATTGTTTGCAAACTGATTTGTTTGAGATGAGAGACATTTGTAAGCCGAGGTTCTACTTTAAATATAAAAAAAGATCTCTGAAGGCCTTGCACTTACCATTATCACAGATGCACGATTTTACATTGCGAGCTTCACAGAAGGGTAAACATTTCCCTTGTTTACATTTGCCACTGTAAAAGAAGTAATTGAGATTAGATCACTTTAACCCTTTTGTTCCCATATTTTTGTGTGTATATGTGTTTAAGTGAATACACACACACACATACGGGATTATAGCAGAAGACACCTGACCAAGGTGCCATGCATAGGGTTAGACCCAAAACCATGTAGTTCCAAAAGAAACATCTTAACCAGACAGCCTATATGTATATATATATATATATATATATATATATATATATATATATATATATTCTGTAAATAATAATAATAGCCCTGATGCAGTACCAGGCAGTGGCTCTCATGGCTTCTGATCTTAACTGATTGGAAGTGTTATCATGTACATTGTTTTGTCTTGGTATAAAAGATGGTCTACAGCAAATATTCTGCTTAATACCACAGATTTGCTTGTCAGTTGTTTGACCTTAACCAGTTGAGCATGTCCCTTGGTGGCTGACGATATGTGCATCTCTGATCACAAGCAGAAGTAGTGGGGGAGCATCATAGCCATGAAAGAACAGTTAAATTCCATAGCACTATTTAGGGATAAAACTTCGAATGGAATGAAAAATAAAAACATTTACCATCTAACTCCTGGACCATTGGTTCCAGACTTATTTTAGCAAATAAAATAATTTACTAGGCGAAGTCTTCTTCAGCAGGTACACCTAGATTAAACATATATACACAAGGCAATCCAGTATCTGCCTCATGCTTATACATGTTTTTATTTTTCAATCCATTTGAAGTTTTATCCCTAAATAGCGGTATGGAATTTAACTGTTCTTTCTAGCGTGCAAGGAATCCATATGATGGATGTCTCTTATGTGTTTAGATGTACACTGTATTTATATATATATATATATATATATATATATACACACACAAATAGATTGGACATGTATTGAGTTCTATTTCTCCAGTTTGTTGTACCAAACTTGCACACACACACACACATTATACATAGAAGAGAGCCATAATACTTACCCATCCAAACATGGGGTGTTATCGTATTTAAACTGAGGTGTCGGACAATTGTAATTGTTTCCAGTAACAATGTTAAGGCAATAAAATTCATTTCGCTTACAAAGATGAAAAGAATAGTAAACACCCACAGGGGAGAAAATAGTTCACTGAACATAAAGGGCGACTGAGTGAGGGATGGTAAGAGGTAGATAAACGGAGAGAGTGGACCACCACCACCACCAGAGAGTTGTGCAAGAAAGACTGTTAAGATATTAAGATATTTTTCTTAACATGAAACCAATGGTAGCCTTAATACAAAAATTAAGAAATTTTATCCACCAATGTGTTGTTGAGCACTCATTCTCATTCGACATTTACACACACACACACACGCACATATATTGATGAAAACAGTTTGATTCAAATTCGTTGGTATTCTGAGGTTTCAAGTGTGATGCTAATCTTCAGCCATTTTAAATTTGAAATGGTTGAAGGTTAGCATCATGCTCGAATCAAATTGCTTTCATCCATACATGTAACTCCCAATAAATGTGTTGAGTACCCTTCTTTCGTTTGTCCACTCTTATCTCCATCACTTCACTTGTTTCTATATGCTTATAGGTATTCACACCATTGTCTATGCAGTTACCAGCTTTTTCCATTCGCTAATCTGTACCACTCATACATGTGACTGTATTCATCCAATACATTTGAATAAACAGACATACTTCAATGTTTACCAGCTGATGTCTGTCAATTCTAAATCCTCTCCATTTTCTCATGTGTGAATATATACACACACACACACACATATACACTTAGATCTATCTGTGTGTGTGTGTTTATATACACACATACACACACACATATCATCATCATCGTTGTTTAACGTCCGCTTTCCATGCTAGCATGGGTTGGACGATTTAACTGAGGATTGGTGAAACCAGATGGCTACACCAGGCTCCAATCTGATTTGGCAGAGTTTCTACAGCTGGATGCCCTTCCTAACGCCAACCACTCTGAGAGTGTAGTTATATATATATATATAGAGAGAGAGAGAGACAGATATATGTACACATATATATGTACTGTAAAAGTAGAGACAAAGATATAGATAATAATATAAAAAAGACAAACAAAAAAAACAAATAAATTCAGAATCAAATAAAAAAAATCCCAGCAGGGTTCCGGCATAATATTTGGCTCTTTGCTCCCAAATTCTGTGTCTTATGACACAAAAGAGGCAAACCCCATAAACTCCAAAGGAGTAAAACATGAGATGTAAAGGATATGTACAGGTGGAGTTGTGGAGACAATCAGAGGCATCCCCTATAACTGACCGACATAAGACCCCTTTAGAGGCAATTTTGCAGTCTCGGGTGCAACATTCATGGTTGACAGGGCTGAAAGAAATAAACGGGGGACAGAAATTAATTTGGTGCATTAGGATAATGAATAAGTAAAATAAATGTAATCAATCAGGCAACAACACATATGAATAAGAGAGATAATGAGGAAGTGCTAATGTGGTTAGTTAACCTGCTAGAAATAACAGTCAAATTTTTGTATTTCTCTATGAAATAGTCACTGGAGAACGTTTCGCATTAAGTGGCATAAACTAGGAAGGTCAGTTGCAATGATGTTCTGGGGAAACCTGTATAGAATTGATTTGCTTCTGGCAGAATTGAAAATGGTAAATGAAGGACACCCAGGAAGATTTGCAACACTTGAGATCTATGCATGAGGTCTGTGACTCTCAGAAATATCAACAGAATGAAATGTTGCCTTTCAGTAAGTAAATGAACATCCTAGTGCTGCAGCATGAGATGACGAAGGACCGAAATACCAGCATGGAATGTGACTGACAGAATAAGTGCCAGACATTAAACAAGCAAATACTGGGGCCAATTCAAAGTGGTGCCCCAGCATGGCCACAGACCAATGACTGAAACAAGTAAAAAGATAACAACAGGGCCACCCCTCTTCCCTCCCAGCAAACCAAAGGCTGACTCCAAGACGGCGGAATAATACAATACCTGCACTCGGCACCAGGGCCAAACACACATTTGTCAGTGCAACAATGGTCAAAAGCACTGTTGGCCAAAAAGCCACCATCACATTCTTCACCTCTGCTTTTTTCAACTTTACCGTTTCCACAGAAGTTAAACTGTCTCCCATCTGTCAAAGAGAAATGATAAAGGAAGTGTCACTTATATGATGGTGATGGTGGTAGTAGAGACGATGTGACTATGGAGGTGGGAGTGGTGGAAATGGTTGTGGTGGTAGCAACAGTCATGATGTGGATGGTAGCGGCTATAATGATGGAAGTGGAAAAAGGAAAAAAAAAAACTGACCATACCTGAGAAACAAGCTGTGGACTTCCTTAACAATACTTTGTTTATAAATTTCCTACTGCAAGGTGAAAATTTCTGGGAAAAGAAAAACAATAAAAAAAACCAGCTTAGCACATTCTCATCATTGTCATCATTGGCCAGACGCTCTTGCTGTCACCAACCCTACCTAATCTGTTTCTAAGAATTGCTATTTCCCTTCAATCCTTAAACAGAAACAGCACAATGGCCAGACATGTTTTCATGGCAGATTGCAAATGCCGGACACTGTTTGCATGTGGCTGATGTTCGTTAGCAATCAACATGAAATATCAAGACAGCAAGGCTTGAACCCACACATATTTCCCCCTCCCCACTGCTCATACACTTTATGTGTATCGTCACCACCAGTCCACCACATACAAAACAGTTGGAGACATCCTTCACTCTCAGAGTGTAGTGGGAGCTTTTTATGTACCACCGGTACGGGAGCCAGCTGGGTGGCACTGGCATTGGCCACATTCGGATGGTGCCTTTTATGTGCCACCAGCATGGGAGCCAGTTGGTGGCACTGGCATTGGCCACATTCGGATGGTGCTTTTTATGTGCCACTGGCACAGGAGCCAGACGGGGGTGGGGGGCATCAATTGCATTTGGATAGTGCTTTTTAAGAGCCACCAGCACAGGGAGCCAATCAGGCGGCATTGGCATCAACCCACGCTTGAATGGTGCTTGTTACGTGCCACCAGCACGGGTGCCAATCAGGTGGCACTGGCATTGGCCACAACTACAATTTCCATTTTGACTTTTTAACAATATAAAGAAGATATTTAAAAAAAAACATAAATAAAAAAAAGCCAAAAGCAAGGAAACAAAAATACTCACCCAGTTATTTAATTCATACCCTGTAACAGCATAGGGGTACATGATGAATTTCCCATTGTCAAATGATGAAGGGGAACAGATGCCCTCGCCTGGGTCATGCTCACTACCCCAGTTATGGCCTGATGTAAAAAACAAAAAAAAAAACATGTTACACAATAACAGGCTAATTAGATATGAGATAATAACAATTCAAAGTAAACAACTCAGGAAAAATCTTTTGTGCATTCACAGAGAATATTACCCTCAGCGGTGCTAGTGTTGGTATATTTGTGGACAAGTCACTAATCGAAATAAGTGGATCTATTGTTTAGGAAAATACTATTTACTTGTTTAAGTGTTGTACTGCATAAATTGCGAAAATAACTCAAATATAGTTCAAATACTAAGAAATAAGCATACTCAATTTGATTTATACCAAATAATCTAGGAAAATGAATTGGTTATTTCCCTTGGCTATATATATAAGGATCCCTTTCAGGAGCAAATGGGTTATTTCCCTTGGATGTTTAAAAATAATATATTAGTTATATGTAGTAGATATAAGAATCCCTTCCAGGGGCACAATTATCGATTTTTTCGACAATTTAAGTATGTCACTAGTTTTCCAGACATGAGCTCTACTCACGTGTCAAGTTTCATCAAAATTGATAAAACGATGTAGGAGGAGTTAGACAACAATGCTACAAACAAACACACCCACAGATTTCCACATATGTAGTAGATATAGTTGAAATTTATAGAAAAACAAAAGATGAAGACAGGTGTGTGAACAACAAGCAGGTGCATTAGTTTGACACATGGGAAAATGAAAAAGTTTTTTATGTTTTGAACCTAGGCTCTTCAACAGAAAGGAATAAGAGAAAATAAATGAAAAATTAACACAGAGAGAATGAAAAAAATTTGTAGAGTTCAGCGGTCCAACATGGCAAATGATATATATATATATATATATGTATATATATATATATATATATATATATATATATATATATATATATATATATATATATATATATATATATGCGACAGACTTTCACAGTTTCCATCTACCGAATTCAGAGACAAAACATTGGTCGGCTCAGGGCTGTCACTGAAGACATTTGCACAAAGTGCTGCACAGTAAGACTGAACCGAAAACCATATGGTTGGGAAGGAAGCTTCTTGTCAAAGCAGTCAGTTGTGCTTTTGTCTGTGTACTGGACGCTTGGACATGAGATGACCAATCACTACCCAAACAAGGAGTAACTAAACCATATGGAAAATGCAGTTTGGTGGTGGCAGTATTCAGTTTGTTTTAACTACCATGGCCATTCTGGAGCACCACATTATTCAGTATTGTGTTGTGGGATGCAAAAATATAAAGATTTAGACAATGCTAACTTACCAATTTCTGTTAAGGATGGACACAGCATTTGGTGGAAAAAAAAATATAAGAAAATATATTGTAAAGGAAATGAATGTAATACATCAACAGTACATTTATATCATACAATAATCTGACCAGTCTATTACATCATACTATCATCAAACAACATATAACACATCAAGTCATACAATCAAACTACATAAAATTCGTTGACAGTATATTTATATCATACAATCACATAATTTGTCCAATCTATTACATCATACTATCATCAAACAATATATAACACACACTCAAACAACATACAATACATTGACAGTATATTTACATCATACAATCAGATAATAATCCATCCAGTTTGTTTTATCATATAATCAGACAATAATTTGTCTAGAAGCAGTTACATCATACAACCAGACACCGTATAATAAAACAACAATCATATGATCAAACAACATAGTTAAGTATCATATTATACATAAAACTAGGTATTATATTGCACACACAGCTAATCCCCATATTTTACATACCACACAAAAATGACCTCAGCATTATCCTCGATCCCAGGATCACAATTCCCAGACATCCACACCTATCGCAGCTGGCTGTGACCCACCTATATGTCAACATCGCAACAAAAACAACAACAACAACAATAAAAAGATCCACTTACCATGGGCGGTAACAATTTGGGCTTCTTGAGTGAGAATACGGTGACCCTGCGTGTTCATTGAACTGCTCCAGCCAGTATTCAAAGTCATGAAGACTCCATCTTGGTAAAAAGCTGTAAAATACATTGCATGTATCTATTACGCATCTTTAATTTGTTTTGGTCATAGACTGCAGCCATGCTGGGACATAGGCTCAAAGCATTTTTAGCCAATTGAGCCAAACCCAGGACAAGAAGACAGTCATGGACACATGTTTCTGCCTTAATAGGCTTCATCAGCACAGCAGCTGCCCTAACCTATCTCCGGTAAGCAAGGAACTTAAACAAATGCAAAATGAGTAAAAACACATTTATGGTGTTGGTAATTTGCATAATTTAACCCTTTAGCAATCAGATTGTTCTGTCAAACGCAATGTTTAATTATTCACATTGTTTTGAATGAATTATGCATTATCAGTAGTGGTGCTAGGACAAAGACCCCTAGTCCCCTGGCAGTCAATATCCCCTGGGGAATTGTTCTTTCTTTACAATAAAAATATTTTAGGGAAGAGAAATTTTACCAAAAAAATTTTGAATATTTATTAGTTTAAATTTTTGTGTAAAATTTGTTTGGAGGAGTTTTATCCTTGGGGGATTTTGTCCTCGTGGGTGGGGGGGGGGATTTTGTCCTGATAGCATCAGCAACATTGAGATTTCGATGATGATATTGGGCAGGTGTAAGAGGCCAGACCTAGCCAATTTGAACATAAAACAAGTAAAATAGTTTGACCAGATATGGCTGGTGTCAATGATAAATGTTTAAACGAAAAAAAAGAGTTATGAGAAACAACTCAGAGTAACTATGGTTTGTATTTAAACAACAGAGACTAATACAGGTATGTCAAATACCATACAACATAAAATCAACACTTATTGAAATTATTTCTGCCTCTAGAGGGCATGTTATAATTACCAAATGGCAACTGAGACAAGCTCTACTTAAAAAGCAACTGACTGACAGACTAGCTGACTTATCAATCAACAGACTGACTGGCCAGCTGGCTAACTGGCCAACCAACTAACCAACTGACTGACCAAACAGCTAACTAACCTAACGGGTGATCAACCAAATGACCAGTCAACCAAATGACTAGCCAACCGACCAACTGGTCAACGAACAGACTGACTGACCAACAAACTGACCAACCAGTTGATCAAACTGTCTAAATAACTGACCAATGAGAAGAAAGATTACTTACGTGATGAGCAAATACCGCCGACTGTGTTAAGACGTTCTGATGCTATATATGCCAATCCAAGGACCCCATCTTGGAATTTTTGAAAAGTGAAGAGGTGAGCAAGGCAATAGCGATAGAATCGGGTATCCCAGCTAAAATTCTGTGGTATGGAAAAACACAACAGAAAAGGAGGGAACAAATAAATAAAAGCAAATAAAATAAATACTACAAATACAAACATGAAATAAAAAAAAAATACACAACAGGATCCTTTATGCTGTGAAATGACCTGATCTGGGTTACAGTTTAGGGTTAGGATATAGGGTGACATTTTATTAATCAAATGAGCAGTCAAAAGATTACAATTAGGCATGGCTCTATGGTAAAGCCATGACATCACTTTAGGGGTCACTTTAGAACTACAACAGCTAACTTGAACTGTCCTTATACAAGATAAAAGGATGTGATTTGTGGGAGATTTTGCTACTATTTCCAGCAGGTAGAGCAACTATGAAGTGGCCTCTAATGTTGGTTGGTAAACAAAAAACAACTAGGGTTGATATGTTCAACTAGAGACAGTGCCCCAGCATGGCCGTATTCCAAACAATAAATAAAAATGGCTGACTTACCACTAGTAATTGTTTATACTCCCAATCATGTTTTTTGTTATAAGATACGTCTTTGGAATAGTCTGAATGAATCTTAACCTGGAATTAAAGAACAACGGAATTAAAGAAAGAATTGACTTTATCAACAGGATGTGAACCGAGGGGAATGTGGGATTGAACTTTCAAACACCCAAACCACTAAGCTATGTGCCTCCACAGATTCATAGAACTGGTTGCTGGTCCATTGCAGGTTTACTCTTTTTTTGCCAGCTGAGTGGACTGATGTGATGTGAAATGAAGTGTTTTGCTCAAGAACACAATGTGTAACTCATTCCAGGAATTGAAACTACAACCTTGTGATTAGGACTCCAACAACCTAACTACTAAGCCATGCACCTCCACCCAAAGTAGATACTGGAGTTTGATGCAGTCCTCGGACCTATTGAATCCATTCAAACAGCTCAACCCCCTACTAGTATGGAAGAGAGACATTAAACAATCAAGCGAGGTCGTTGCCAGTGCCCCTGGACTGGCTCTTGTACAGGTGGCACATAAAAAACACCATTTTGAGTGTGGCCGTTGCCAGGACCGCCTGACTGGCTCTCATGCCGGTGGCACATAAAAGCACCGACTACACTCTCAGAGTGGTTGGCGTTAGGAAGGGCATCCAGCTGTAGAAACTCTGCCAGATCAGATTGGAGCCTGGTGCAGCCATCTGGTTCGCCAGTCCTCAGTCAAATCGCCCAACCCATGCTAGCATGGAAAGCGGACGTTAAACAATGATGATGTATATATATAATGTATGTATATGTGTGTGTGTGTAAGCATGCATACGTTTGTGTGTACTTGTGTGTGTTTGTTTATAATTGCAAGCTACCAGCAGTGCTATTGTTGCTGTTTCTCCTGTCAACAAATCATTTTTGTCCTTAAGCTTCCTTGCTTGAAAAACAGGCAAGTATTAGTAACAAGAGACAAAGAGAGCTTTGATAATATTCCTTGTCTAAATCCATGTTGGCATGTAAAACAGAAAAAAAAAAAAAACTGACATAAAAACACATGAAGGAATTTATGAATGTAGGAATGGAAATAACAGTAAAGAATATTAACATACATGTCTGATTTTGACGCCAATGTTGGTAAGACCTAGATTTTCATCCCAAACTGTGTTACGGTAAATATGATCAACTTTGCTCATTATGTGGATCTGAAATGATAAAGGAAGACAAACATAAATCGCTATCATCACCATTGGCGGCAAAACAGCACCCTGCCCTAAAAACAAAAAATCCACCACCACTACCACTATTTTCACCATCATCATCATGATCATAATCACTACCTTCAGTATCATAAACACTACCATCACCACCATAACCTTCAATATCACCACCATCTTCAAATTTTCTACCACCACCATTATCGTCACCAAACATCACTAACCACCACCACCATCATTATTATTCATTATTATCCCCACCTTCACCACCATCTTTACCATCAATCACCACAGTCACCATCATCATCCCCACTAAAACTAGCACTTTTTTTATTGTTTGGATTAACAGCACCCCCACCTGACCATTGGAGGCCTTTAGCAGAATGCATGCTTTTTGAAAGTATTTGGACTCACAGAACTTTGGTCAACCAAAAGCTTTACTAGAAGACATCTGCCCAAGATGTCATGCAGTAAGACTGAACTTGAGACTGCTTGGTTGGGAAACAAGCTTCTCAACCACACAAGCACAATGTACACACAGTGACATTTACAAGTCCCTTAACCTCTTCGAGGTTGCTGAAGCGTAACTAGGGCAAGAAAGCAGGTGGTAGGGCTGCACCTTGCTTCCGTGTCAGCTTTGGCTGGGTGCCCTTCCAAACATCAACCACATTACAGTGTGTACTGGGAGTTATTTTTTGTGCCACTGGTGCTAGTGAGGTTGCCAAGCAACTTGCAAGATAGGAAAAGGTAAAATAAAAAAAACCCTTGGCTAAGTGGGGGAAGTACTTAAGAGAGAAGAAGGGCTTTGTGCCAGGTGTTGGGTGGGTTATGTTAGGTGTTGGGTTAACCTGCGCCCTCAGAAATTCTGGGTTGATGTCTGGCACGCTGGAAGACCACTGGGAATGAGGCACCCCTTAGCTTTTGTTAAAACGAGTCTCAAGAATCCATTTCAGAAGCAGGCTGCATCTGCTCCGATAAACAGTGGTGAGTTGGTCAGCGAATCTTCTGTGATGGTCAAGAATTGATGGCAAGATGAGCCGTTATGGATCACACTATCCCAAGGTGTGTATGCAGGTGACTGGGGACCACATGTGAAACTGCATTCCCACTGAGACTCCGAACATGACTCGTTGGTCAGAGCCAGTTCATCCTCACCCTGGGTATACGGCACTGAAAGTACAAAATAAGTTTTGTGAGGGTGGAGGGATACCGTATGATGGGGGGGGGGGACACAAGCGCAGGCGTCTTGTTATAGCAAAGATACGTGGTTACCCAACATAATATAAGGGTAGCTGGGGAAAAAGATAAGATCATAGCAATGGGGTGCCAGAGCGAATCCTGAAGGAGTGAAAGAGTATTATAAGAGGGTGTATATAAATAAATTGGTACTCACTAAATAGTTGGCTGTATTCAAACTGTCTGAATTGCCGATACCTTTGAAGAATGTATAGTCAGCCACAAGGATCATATCACAAGTGTCATGTTTTAGAACGAAACGTTTGCTACGGTGGTGGCCAGAATCTGGATTATCGCCAGAATATTTGGAGAAATTTTTCATGCCTAGAAAATGGATAGAGTGGAGGAAACAGAATAAGAGAGAGAAAGAGAAATAATGTGTATATACAAAAATATGGTTGTTTGTAATTTTAATTATATTTCAAATCTATTTATATCAATTGTGTTGTAACTTGGGAGGGTCACAATGCCAATAATAAACACATGCACTGGTTCTGTTTCACTTCTTGTGAAAATTAACAAAATAAATGAACAAAAGCAAAAACAAAAGCGAAGGTGTGACTTACCTGATTCATGGAATCGTTTGGTTATTTCTAGAGATTTCTCATACTCCTCTTTACTCAGAGTAACACCAGGCTGGCTTCTACAGACAAGTTGGCTGAAACACAGACACAAAACAGAACATGACAGCAACAGCAGTAGCAGTGGTGGTGGTAGCAGTAGCAGGAGTGGTTGTGGTGGAGGTGGGGATGGTTGTAGTGACAGTATTAGTAGTAATAATGGTGGTGGTGGTGGTGGTGGTGGATGTAATAATGGGTTCAAATGAACTGATCCTTTTCAGGGTTCCTGAAACTGATAATGATGGGATGAGGAAGCTAAAACAGCCCCATAGGTAGCTACAGATAACAATACTATTACTACTACTACTACTACTAATAATAATAATAATAATAATAAAATAATAATAATAATAATAATAATAATAATAATAATAATAATAATAATAATAATAATAATAAACCTTTCTACTAAAGACACAAGGCCTGAAATTTGGGGCAGAGGAGTAGTCGATTATATCGACCCCAGTACTCAGCTGGTACTTAATTTATCAACCCCAAAAGAATGAAAAGCAAAGTCGACCTTGGCGGAATTTGAACTCAGATCATGCAGACGGAAGAAATACTGCTAAGCATTTCGCCCGGTGTGCTAACGATTCTGCCAACTTGCCACCTTGATAATAATGATAATAATAATAATAATAATGATCCTTTCTACTAAAGGCAAAAGGCCTGAAAATTTGGGTGAGGTGTTAGAAGATTATATCAATCCCAGAGTACGCAACTGGTACTTAATTCATTGACCTTGAAAGGATGAAAGGCAAAGTCAACCCCAGTAGAATCTGAACTAAGCATTTTCCTCAGCTAGTTTTTCCTGTTTCTCTGTTCTTGAAAATAATCAGCAATTTTTGGAAGTTAAGAAAGAAAAGCAGAAAAAAATGAATAAAGATGGAGGAGGGGGGGGAGAGAAAAAGTAAAAGAGACAACTTACTTTCCATGGCCCGTCTTGTTGTAGAAACTGACGACATCTGAGCCTTTGTAAATGATCATGGTATGGTTCTTGCTGTTGGGAAGATGACGCCAAGAGGGCTAGACAGAATAGTGGGAGACAAAATTAAAATCAATTTATGTCAGCAACAGGGCACAGCAGGTACCATTGCACACACACACACATACATACATACATACATACACATGCATGTGCACACACACACATACATACAGACACACACATATACATGCACGCACACACACGAGGTGGATAGAGATTTTGTAGGTCCCTTACCAACAGGATTAATAAAGACTCCAGTAATATTTTCAAAAGGCAAACAAAAAAGGTCAAATTACAATCTATTAATTTATTTTTACAAGGCCAATGAGCAATTAAAATTTAAACCTTTGCTTTGAGTAATTTCTCTCCCTTCCCCAAGTCTAAGAGGCCCAGTAAAGGGGTCATAAGCAGTGATCTCCCCTAATGACACAAAAAAAATTAACCATTGGAAATCTAGATCAGTATTGAACCCTTCAACATTCAGATTATTCTGTCGAACGTGGTATTTATTCAAATTGTTTGGAGTGAACCATGGCTTATCTCATAGCTTTGAGATGTCAATGGTGTGGTGGTTTATTACTCGAATGACACTGTAAGGTAGGTGTGAGAGGCTGGATATGGCTAGTTTGAACATTAAAACCCTTTCGTTATCATATTTCTGTTGAGATGCTCCGTGTTTCTTTCAATTAATTTTAAATATAACAAAGAATGTAGTAAAATAACTTAGTTGTCATTCAGCTAATGTTAGGAACATAAATTGTGACTAAGGTTTGGTGGAAGGTTTTAATTTAAAACTTATGAAAACAAAACGTTTGTACTACAGAGCCGGAAGTGGTTTTAGCCGAGTTGGTATCAAAAGGGTTAAATGAGTAGAATATTTAGGCCGGATTTGGCTGGTTTAAATGCCAAAGGGTTAAAGTGTTTAGAGATAACAAATTCATTCCAAGTCAAACTATAACCACAATTACAAACATGCACAAGCAAGCAAGCAACCAAAATTCTTTTTTTACTGATATATTATTATATTCGTGTTTGGATAAAATAGATAAAAACAAGTTGCTATAGTTACAGATAAGGGACAACCGGAAAACGGGTGATAGAAATAGCATTTTATTTTTTGTACTGAGTCACATTTTTTCCACAAAGCCACATTTCAATACTACAGAAACTAACAGCAAAGAAGTCATTCCTCTCTCAACTGGTTCCATGACTTGGCTGTTGTCCTCCTGGCAAGTAAGACATCGCTGACCAACAAGCTAATGATGGTACCTCTACACAGTTGCTTGACCTGCTAAAAATAGCAGTAAAATACTCAACACATTATGTGGCTTAGGTAAAGAATACGCACACCCGGTGTTTAGGGTCAGGAGTTAGGGTTAGGGTTTTTTTTGTTACATATTCTTTACCTCCGCCTTTTATGCTATAATTCAACCCAGAGCTCATAGTCCTGCTGGAAACTGCAAGGCGACCCCCCCCCCCCGCCACCAACAGGGCAGGTGGCACGAAAGGAGCTCCCAGTCCATATTGTAAAGTGGTTGGCATTAGAAAGGGCAACCAACTGGAAAACCCCACGCCAAAGCAGGCACTGGAGATCAATCTAGTCTTTGGAACATCGGCTCCAGTAAAAACACGCCAGCATGGAATATGAACACAAGATGATGAAGATGATGATGAGGAGGAGGATGACGATGAGGATGATGATGATAATGATGATGATGATGATGATGTGATGATGATGACGATGACAAGATAAAGGGAACATCAAGAGTTTTCATCATTGACACAAAGAGGAGGGGGTCCATTTAGTTTTGCATCATTTCTGAACCCTGAGTATCAAAAGTGTTATATCACAGAGCTCACCTCAACTGTATAGGTGTCATTAGGGGTGGTTATGGTGGCCAGTAAGTCCTCACCTTCCCATACAGCTTCAACATGTGAATGAGCATCGTCTACATTAAATGGAAGAAAAGAGAAATAAAACAAACATTAAGAACATGTAAACATTGATTGAGAGAGAGAGAGAGAGAGAGAAACATTGATTGAGAGAGAGTGAGAGAGAGTGAGAGAGAGAGAGAGAGAGTTTGTATTCTCCTCAGCTTTGTGTGTTTGTTGATTGTAACAGTGAAGAGAGTAAGGCTTGAGTGATTAGGGTTAGGGTTAGGGTTAGGGTTCAAGGTGACTAGAGTGAATAAGTGAAGTCTGAGTAAAGAGCGAATGGGACAGAAGTCTGAGTCAAGAGCGAGTGGGACTGAAGTTTGGGTCGTGGTGGAGTGAGACTGAAGTCTGAGTAAAGAGTGAGTGAGACTGAAGTTTGAGTCAAGAGCAAGTGAAACTGAAGTCTGAGTTGAGGTGGAGTGAGACTGAAATCTGAGTAAAGAGCAAGTGAGACTGAAGTCTGGGTCAAGATAGAGTGAGACCTCTGTTTAGAGAGTAAGACTGACATTTGAGTGTAAAATGTATCCTTTGCCTACAGCCAACCATGACAAGTTTTGACATGCATAAACCATTGAATTTATTGAGAGTGACACTTCTTATTTCCCTTCATCGTCAGGTGCATTTACTGATTGTAAACAATGGCCTCACTGTTCATACACTGTCCTTTGCTTGCAGTCCACCACAAAAGCATGTGACAACCTCAGACATGTCCTTGGCACATTAGGGGGTTTTCATAAACAAAAGACTCATTCACAGAGTGTCATTTGTTTCCATGTAACTGTATCCAGGCTGTTCATAGTTCATTAGGCAGTGGTGGTCATGGTGGGGTTATTAGTTTGCTTGGAAATAAGGGAGAGTAAGGGATCAGGAAGGGCATCTGATCACAGAGAACTCTGCTCCAAGAATACTCTCACCTGCACCAGGTAAATACAGAAAAGAAGATATTAAAACGATGATGATGATGATGATGATGATGATGGTGATATGAACGAACTTACTGACACACCTTGTAGCGCTCCTTGATAAAAGGCATTCTTATCAACAAAGAGTGAAGATTCGTGACCGTCTGCATCGACTACAGTGGCTTCGAAATCGTGGGTCAAAACCTGCTGGCTGGAGCGTAAATAAAAACTGAAGTCCCTGGATATAAATAATGAAAATAAAAAATACAAGTAGCAAACATCAAAAAATAACCCCCCCCCCCAGGTAATGTTATCAATTCTTGCTTTATTTTGAGAATTTCTTCAAATTAACCAAAAAATACATCAAGAGAAAAATGTGGAAAACACTCAAAAACCTTAATTTAAACCATAACTATACAAATATAGCTATGGCCAGACTGGAGCACTTGAACATCACGAAAACATAATTTGAGGTTTGTATTTAATAGTTAGTGAGGATGGGCTTGAGTCACTAGAATGAGTGAGAGTGACGTCTGTGCCAACAGAGTGAGTGAGTGAGAGTGAGGCCTGTGCCAAAAGGGTGAGTGAGACTGACATTTAAGTCAAGAGGGAATGAGAGTGAAGTTTGAGTCAATAGTGAGTGAGACTTAAGTTTGAGTTAAGAGTGAGTGAGAGATCTGTGTTGATAGAATAAGACTGATGTCAGTTTCAACAGGGTAAGTGTGATGTTTAAATTAAAAGAGTGAGTGAGAGTGAGGCTCAATTTAGTATAAAGTCAGTGAGAGTGCAGGTTTGAGTGTAGGTGAACAGAGTAGCAAGTATGCATAAAGTTTGAGTCAACAGAATGAGTGAGAGAGATGCCTGATTGTGAGGTTAAGAGAAGAGAATACCCTTTGAGCCACTGCACAAACAGACCCAAGCAACGAGGATTTAGAATTGGAAGTAGAAAATCAATCAGCCCTTGTCACTGAATAAACCCTCCAGCCCTTGAAATACACAAAAATAACATTGTTCTTAACGAACATTAGCAACCTACCTGCCTAGTCCTTTCAGGTGTACAAACTTAAGGTGTGACTGGGGGTTGGCGTCAATGCTACGTTTAGTGATTATGTGAATGTCTGTAGATTTCAGGGTTTCAAAATAGTGCAGTTTCTGGTTTATGTTTCCTGCAAAAGACAAAGTGTGCACTGGGAAATACAAACAGATAAACGACGTACTACATTGGAAGAGTTTGAGAAAGGGACAGGGCTGTGGTGCAGTGTGGTGTGATGATCGGGGAAGAGGAGTGAAGGCCTGCATGCAGGTGCAAGGAAGGGAAAATTAATGACCATGATCTAAATAAAAAATAGCAGCCAAACCCGCTATGAAGCCATTATATCACTCATATTATTTCTCTTCACAATAAAGACTGTCTTTGGGTGACATGCTAAATAGAATCCACAACTTGAAAATAACTGGTTAATTCCCTACTGCAATTTCAACGTTAGGAACCTCTTAAGGGACACACATATAGACCCAGGAAGATGTGGGGCGAAGTGAAAGGGGTAGACCCAGGAAGACATGGGACGAAGTGGTGTAAGAAAGGATCTTCAAATGTTGAGCATCACAGAGAGGAAGAGAGTGGACTGAGACTGTTGGTGGTTTGCTCTGCTTGAGAAGACACATCAAGCTAAGTAAATACATTGGTCATCCATGCAGACAGGCATGTCCTCTGCACCCCTCCTTCTTCAGCTGACCATTCCAAATCTTGCAGGCTCGGGGGTGCTGATGCCACCTAAAAAGCACCCATACTGGTGGAATGTAAATGCACCCATGCTGGTAGCTGTGTAAAGACAGCCAGTACAATCTGTGAAGTGGTTGGCATTGGGAAGGGCATCCAGCCAGAGAAACCATGTCAAAACGGACAGGGAGCCAAAGAAGCTCCTCTCAAGCAGTCCAACCCATACCAGTATGGAAAACGGTTCTTAAATGATGATGATGATAAGCTTCTTTCAGTTTCCAACCACCAGATTCACTCACAAGTCTTTGCTTCAGCAGCTTTCAACTGCAGCTCCCAGGGCCTCAAGTGGCCCTTGATGGTCTTCACTAAATAAATA
>NC_068998.1:4194963-4195905 GCF_001194135.2 Octopus bimaculoides | reverse complement strand
TTTTTTTTTTAATTCACTTGTGTTTTACTTTTTTGGTGTGACCCCTGATAAAAATCCAGGTTTTGGATCTGACCCCAGATATTAAAAAGGTCAAGAACCACTGCGTTGGTCCATCCAGGGCTATTGTAGAGGACACATGCCCAAAGTGCCATGCAGTGGGACTGAACCTGAAACCATATGACAGGAAAACAAACTTCTTAACCTCATGGCTCTGTCTGTGCTGACCAAAGTCACGCCTGCATTGACAACAAAATACAGTTGGCAAAGGCAATCCTATAGGCAGTATCATATTTTAATGAGCTAAATTCATAACAACAATGAAATAAAGTTTAGTTGAAAGAATCTATTTATAAAAAAAAAGCCACAGAAAAACTCCAATAAACGACTAATGCTTTCTTTTTGTTTCATTGTTTTACTTCAAATATAAAATAAAACGCATTTGTGTGTTTTTCCACATCCATGTAATGTTACTAAATATTTAAATTGCTGTTACCATTGTATACAAGTAATATATTATTACTTTTTAAAAAACTAAAAATATTGCTTAATTACTTTAATTATCATTCATGGTATTTAAATGTAATGCAACATATTTTTCAAGCCTTTGTGTGTTTAAGCCTATTCAAATTACTCTGTCAAATGTAATCCTTATTCAGTCAATTTTTTTTTTATATATATATATAATTAATCCCGTGGAGGTGCAATGGCCCAGTGGTTAGGGCAGCGGACTCGCGGTCATAGGACCGCGGTTTCGATTCCCAGACCGGGCGTTGTAAGTGTTTATTGAGCAAAAACACATAAAAAGCTCCACGAGGCTCCGGCAGGGGATGGTGGCGAACCCTGCAGTATTCTTTCACCACAACTTTCTCTCACTCTTACTTCCTGTTTCTGTTGTACCTGTAATTCAAAGGGTCACACTGTGTCACACTGAATATCCCCGAG
>NC_068998.1:4193336-4194515 GCF_001194135.2 Octopus bimaculoides | reverse complement strand
TATATATATATATATATATATATATATATATATATATCTGTGTATGTATATTTGTGTGTATATACGTTTGTTTATGTATGTATGTTTATGTGTATGTTGAATGTATACATGTATTTGTTAGCATATGTGCCTGTATGAAGAATTATAAAGTCGTAAAAGACCTATGTGAACAAGCTTCCTGTCCCAGTTGTTGCTTTCTCCACTTCATCACTTCACGTACGTTGTCAAAGTTCTCTCAAGAGAGGTATGAAAGCCCCCAAATCCCATGTCTCCAGATGCCAGAGAGGTTCTGTGTGTATATCTATAGAGATAGATACACATGAATAATTTTGTGTGTATACATACATATATATATAAATATATATATGTGTGTGTGTGTATGTATGAATTTGTGTGTGTGTGTGTGTATGTTTGTTTGTATATATAGGTGTGTACGAACATATATTCCAACTTACCAGTGACGGGAATAAAACCACACGCAGCGAGACAAATAAATAACACAAATACTGTTACATGGCAATAATCCATCATAACGAGGAACTGAACTAATTAAAGCTAATTAATTAACTATTACTAATTACTAAACAGGATAGCTTAGGCAGGAGACAACACCCCGCCTGGAAAGAAGAGTGCGTCATTCAGGGGGAAGTTACTCTAGACGCTTAACATTACAAACAAAAGAGTGAGTCAGTTTCACTTCGCACTTTGTTCCCACCCCCACTCCGACTTCACCTCACTGGTTCTATGCTTCGCTGTGTTATGGTTCGAAGCCAGATCGAATCTAGCTAAAACTGTGGGGTTCCATTTTTTTATTTTTTATCTTGCTTTTATTTCAACGAAATTGGGCGTAAGGGCTGACGTGGGTGTATGGCTAAAAACGTTCGCTTCGTAATTCCGTGGTTTTTCAAATCAGGTTTTGTCCCACTACGCGGTATTTTGAACAAGTTTCTTCTCCTGTAGCCCTGGGCCGATCAATGCCTTGCGAGTGAATTATGCACACATATTCTTTTATTCTTTTTCTTGTTTTCAGTCATTTGACTGCGGCCATGCTGGAGCACCGCCTTTTGTCGAGCAAATCGACCCCAGGACTTATTTTTTTATAAGCCTAGTACTTATTCTATCGATCACTTTTCCCGAACCGCTAAGTTACGGGGACGTAAACACACCAGCATCGGTTGT
>NC_068998.1:4190714-4192480 GCF_001194135.2 Octopus bimaculoides | reverse complement strand
GGACTCCTTCCTCTCTTTAGTCAAATCTTTCCATTCTGTCCTCCACTTCTCCTGCACTATCTCTGACACCTCTGTCTCCTTTCTTGACATTTCAGTCAGCATTCATCACTCCACTCTCACCACCTCCATCCACTGCAAACACGCAGACTCACACTCATACCTCAACTTCTCCTCCTCCCACCCTAAACACACCAAGCTTTCCATCCCCTATTCCCAATTACTCCGTCTACGCAGGCTTTGTAGTGACGACCATGACTTTGAGACTCAGTCTGAACTCATGGCTCGACACTTCATCCTACGTGGATATCCTCTCACCACTATCCACGCATCTCTTCATTCTTAATACCTCCTGGCAGATTCGAATCTGAATATCTGATCCCTGTTGCTTTTCCTCATCGGAGAATACCTCCTCTCTTTCGACTATATATGTTTATAGCACACAGGATTCATCGGTGTAAGTGGATTTCGAGACGCCACCGTATTTTGGTTTTATTGTGTGCCTCTTCAGTCACAGCTACTCCGCCTGACTGAGGAATCTAATCTTATACAAAACCACAAACAAATTATTTGCTGATGCAGGAAGATGCCTGCCAAACATATATTTTTGTTACTGAATATGTTAGTGTTATTTAATTTCTGAACAGTTTTGCTGCCGTTTGTTTATGTAGTTTGATTTCTTTATCTATCAGTTTCTACTAAGATTGAGACGCGAGTAAAATTAATAAGAAGCGAAAATAAAACTTTGGAAACAGCAACGCCGCCATAACTTACGTGGAAACCGTGAGCGTGCTTTAAAGGCTGATTATCAGTGAAAGACTTGAAAGTGAACGTAAGATCGTAATACTTCATGCAAAGTAAAGTAAATATAACAAATAATCCAGAATCCTTGTCCGGTAGCGGATTGATCCCAAAATCTAATCAGTTTGTGCCAGTCACGAGGCCAAACGTCTCTGTAAGTTTCATCCGACTCCATCTAGGGGTTCTTGAGATATCTTGATCACGGACAAGCAAACAAACACAACTGAAAACAATACCTCCGCCTTTGCTAAATCGGAGGTAACGTTATTATACAGGCCTATTTTTAATATATACAATCGGAAACCACTGTTTCCGTAACTTTATTTCCAGAATATTGATCCAGAGATTGATGTCATCAACATTTCCAGCTTTGCGCGTATATACTGGTCAGCACGCTTAAATCCACGTAAGTGTGAACTTTTTTTTTTTAATTTCTAATTTAATTTAGCAGAAATTATAACAATAGGAGTAATATTTAATAATAATTAATTTTTATTTGCAAACTAATTTAAAACAAGAGATCAAGAAAATAAATATCACATATATAAATCGGAGACAAATAAAATTTACATGATTGAGTAATTCAAAAAAAGGGGAAGAAAACACGAAGTAGTTTTCTTAAGGAATAAATGATAACTGCTTATGTAGTAACCGTAATGTTTAACGGTCAAAATAAAAGGGAATAAAAAAGAATAAAGATAACATGGCTACGTTCGTCCACTGGAGGGTATGTGAAAAGTACGGCCTTCACAGAGCACAGAAATGGTACGAACATGAACCAGAAGGAGAACAAGGGATATAAGATCATTTGCAGTGAAGAATTTGTGTTGCAATGTTCTTATGTGATGTGATCTCGACCTTTGTAGGGGACGCATTGCATAGGGGCCTAGTCTTGGGTAAATTGTAAACATAATGCCAATATCATTTGGATAATATATATATATATATATATATATATATATATATAT
>NC_068998.1:4187691-4190704 GCF_001194135.2 Octopus bimaculoides | reverse complement strand
CGCCACTGTTATATCGCACGTTCGGATGACCTCTACTCAACTACACCGACATCTGGACTTCTCCCTAAATATCTACGTATTGGGTTAGCCTACTTCATCGTCTGAGGGCATCGATACAACATATACATAGCAATGTTTTTCATAAGACTGATTTACATTTTAGCAAAATCTCCCTCTTTCTGGCAGCAATTGCAGATACCATTTAGGTATGGCTCTCCATTCTGTCATTGAAAATTTTACCATAAAAATGCAATTTGTCTTCTCTTTAAAAGAAGTCGTTATTGTATTGATCCATTCTCTTACTATTGTCTTATTATCGTATTATAATACCATGTAGAAATTATTAGTATGCTTCGGCATTATTCGGGGCGAGATCAATAAGGATATTATTTCTATAAAATATAATAAATTGTCTTTTGAGACGCGACCTATATGTTTCATGGCTAGTCATTGTCGTATTTCAACCTCTGATGATGTCACTCGGTGCGGTTTGCAATCTTCCTTTCATTCAGCGCCCATCTTGTGACTCCACTCGTTTTCCGTATTGTTCTGTCACGGTATTAACAATGTGTGTGTGTGTGGGGGGGGGGTGCGTTAATGAATGAGTGTTGTTATTGTCGTTTAGGCTCTGATCAGTCCTGATCAGGCAGACACTTTTTAAATCAAAGACACTCCAGTTATGACTCTCCTTCCTTTCTATTAAGTCGGTCAGTCATAATACATCAAGAACTGTGCAATCCGATTGCGCCTTCCTTGTTTCTTTTTAAGACACTAGGGTAGGATTTTGAGGAAAATTTAGTCGCTGTTTCTAGCAGTTGTAACAACTACGAAGAAGAGGAAAGTGTCAGCTGTCCACAGACTAAGGTGACACTTATTTTACTGGTCATGCTTCAAGAACCCCGCGGAGAACTCTTGCAGTTCAAAGCAATGATGATTTTCGTAGGAGTTCTTATCTTTAAGTTCGTTCCAATCACTTTTTGAGCCATGCTGGTAGTTCTTTACTGATACTTTCAAATGCACCAATTGGTATCACGTCCACTTTCTTCATTGCCCACATTATTATTATTATTATTATTATTATTATTATTATTATTATTATTATTATTATTATTATTATTGGCTTAGAAGTTAAAGGGTAGTGACCATGCTTTTTCATGACTTCTAAGATTGATTGGGGTCAGGGGAAGGAGATATCACCAGAAACGTGACCTGAATGCTTGCATTAGAGCAGACACTACAAAAATCTCTCATGGAGCAGGTTCTGGTGTCAAAGCAGGCGATAGATTGTCTGCTGAGAATTGAAATCCAGTTATAAACGAAATTCCTTTTTATGAGAAACTGGCCAACGCAGCACTAAGACATCGGTTCAATAACAATATTGTACAATCCATTAATTGAACAGATACCACAAAAAGACTTTTTACTTCGTAGACAGTATTTTTTATAAAAATATCTTGTCTGAGTTTTTCTAGTTTCTTCTAGGCTGCTCTTAACCCGTGTAGACATCATTTTCAAAAGTATTGTTAATTTTTCATTTAATCTCTGCTGTCTTTATCGCAAATGTCTTCCTCAGCCTTCGGTACATATACTACCAAATGGGTTTTCTTTTTGCTATTTTCCAACTTGACTTCTTTTCTGTTGCTTTTACCATTCTTTGTCTTTCCATCTGTCGCATTGGTAACTTCTAAATTTGGTGTGTTTGGCGGTGCTTTGATTCCGTGAAGATTCCTAGAAGATCCGCTCGATGCAAACGATGATGACGAAGATGAATTCTTATGGCCATGAAACATTTGCGAACCCATATCTAAAAACAAACACGACATATAGTCTTTGAAATAGTTCATTCCTAACGGAAGGGCACACGATGCGTTATATTTGCGTAGACAATTGGCTGCAACATTCTGATTTTGCTCCCACCAATGGTAAATGCATTCCTCTTTCTTATGGGTTTTTACGGGCTGTAAAAACATTGAAGAGCTGTCCATGTTCTGAATAGAAGGGAAATAACTAACTATTTTTTTACCTTTCATATTAACTCTTTTACAGTTTTCAGACGAAGAATTCGACTCTTTCTTTGAGATATCAATATGTGAGAGTACACAACCGGTTTCGGCAGAGACCAGCTATTATATTTTTCTCTCCTTTTGTCAAATCTGTTCCTTCCGGCAAGAAGAGTTTATGGCAGACGACCTGTCGTCTGCCATTGTTTTCCCTTGATAATTCATTTCGATTAGATTCACTCAATGAACATATTGAAGACAAAGTGGCCATTTCTTGGTAAATTTTAGAAACCGGAGCATTCTCTAAAGATTTCTCGCTCCAGTCGTGAAAGGAAGCGATATTAGCTCGGTTGAACTTATTATTATTATTATTATTATTATTATTTTGGCGATATGAACAGTCGGAAGGGATAGGAACGTTTGACCGTTTCGAAATCTGATTCAGGTGCTTGACATTCAAATGGTGTGGAACAGACAACGGCTTTGTATGTGGAGAGAATGATGGTGATGTTGGTGCTGTCGGTAATATCATTGGTAATGTTGTAGAAGATGTTGATGATTGAAGCAGAGATGGCGGTGCCAACCAGGATCTGAAATAAGCAAATAAATAAATAAATATGTATATATACTGAACCACAAAAGAAACGTCACACACATACTAAATAGAAACCGATTTATTAACAGACTGCCCAGCATTGATTGAAGAGTGATAATTAAGAAACCGTTCTTTCCTAATGATAAAACGTCATTTCCTGAAACATGTCTGACGTCACATGGTGTCACGTGATGGCGGAGTGTTCTGGATCCAAAGAGATGAACTCAATATCTCGTGTGACCACCGTTAGCCTTGATTACCGCTAAGCATCTATTTTTTTACTTTTCATATTAACTCTTTTACAGTTTTCAGACGAAGAATTCGACTCTTTCTTTGAGATATCAATATGTGAGAGTACACAACCGGTTTCGGCAGAGACCAGCTATTATATTTTTCTCTCCTTTTGTCAAATCTGTTC
>NC_068998.1:4185043-4186977 GCF_001194135.2 Octopus bimaculoides | reverse complement strand
TATATATATATATATATATATATATATATATATATGCTTAGTTATTACTGTTTGTGTAGTTGTTGTTCTTGTTGTCGTCATGGTTAGTGCTGCTAGTGGTCGTGGTAGCGATAGCGTTTTAGTTGTTAACGTTGCTGTTGTTGTTGTAATCTAATATTAATTGATCATCTCATCTCATCCAACACATTCAGTCTGAGTTTACGTGATAACAACAAAATAACGCAGTAACTATTGACAACGATGTGCCTGTCTGTCTGCCTGTCTGTCTGCCTGTCTGTCTGTCTGCCTGTCTGCCTGTCTGTCTGTCTGTCTGTCTGCCTGCCTGTCTGTCTGTCTGTCTGACTGCTTTCCCCTTTGGTAATTAACATATTCGACACGGTCTGTTTGTGCCTCTCTCTCACGCTCACTCTCTCTGTCTCTCTGTCTCTGTCTACCTGTCTACCTGTCTGTCTCTATCTATCTAGATTGATAGATAGACAGACAGACAGACAGACAGGTAGACAGATAGACAGACAGATATATAGATATATAGATAGATAGATAGATAGATAGATAGATAGATAAATAGATAGATAGATAGATAGGTAGGTAGGTAGGTAGGTAGGTAGGTAGGTAGGTAGGTAGGTAAGTAGGTGGTAGGCAGAGAGGAAGGAAAGCAAACGAAATCTAAGGTTGCCATCACAAGTTGTCCCATCAATAAATAATGATTATATATCGATTACAACCATAGGTATTCTGACATATAGGACAGAATAATCTGGAATAATTACACTCTAAGGTTTCACTTTTTATTGTTTTATGTAACGTTGTAAATTAGTTAAACGGAAATTGATTGGGGCAGTTACTATAATAACAGGTTCTGGGTCTTTCTAGATACGAAAAATTTAGAGACGAGGCTGTTAGTTTTTGACAAATATATAACAATAAAGAAGAGTATGAGGGGGTGGGGCTAGAAAGTTCCTGGTTTTGGGTAAAAGAAAATACAAGAGAATCAGTTAACTGTGATTTTATTCAACATATTCCCATTTCAGATTCATACACTTATAGCAGTGATCCTTCAGTATTTCTAAGCCCTGTAAAGGAACTTGGAAGGCTGAGCCCTCAACAAGGCCTTTCGTGATACCCTTAAAGCCAAGAGCTTTTCAGCGCACCCTCGTAGTATATGGGAGAAACTAATTAACTGGTTAGGAGAGATTAACAGGGACAGTATCACTTACAACGAACTTGGATCGGGAATGGCAATTGACTGGTTTCTCGATACGATGTACGAAGGATGTTCTTTTAGTGCTCGTGTGAACTCTCTGAAACAAGAGGACACAGAAATCATTCGATGGGCCCCGGAGGGCGGGGGCACAGTATGGTAACATATCTTCACTTCTGATCTTTAACATACAGCAGTAGGCGTTTGCTATCCGATTCCAAGAAGACGTATGCATATTTTGAGGGGCAATTTGTTGGACTTCTCGCAAGGAGCAGTGGACTGGAGATGTTAGACTAATTTGACAGTTTGCAGTGTGACTCTCGGTTGAATTTTCAAACTAGAGTCAAGGTAAACCCGATTTAGCAAATGAAATTTTGGACGTGTTGAATGATTGTGCAATAGGCAAATCGCAGGACTTGATGGTCTTTGTTGCCAACAGTATTCTTACGTACCGAGATGTCTTTTGCAACTGGCAGTTGATTGGATGCATTAAAGATCGCATGAGTCAAGAAGCAGTGACGCTGCTGAAAAGTGATCCGACTTTCCTTCTGGCTCATACACAGACCGAGATTAGAAGTTTAGCATCTGGGATTTTGCCAAGCATTCTCTGCGCTCTTCCAGCTGGAAAATGATGTCGGAAGAAAGTCAACTGACGCAGTTTACACAGGTTTATTATTTGATTCTTTGCCTGAAGAATATACATATATATATATATATATATATATATATATAT
>NC_068998.1:4181299-4182535 GCF_001194135.2 Octopus bimaculoides | reverse complement strand
TGGGGGTGAGAGTAGTGTTGTTGTTGTTGGTGGTGGTGGTAGTGGTGGTGGTGGAGGTTATGGTATAGGTGTGTTGTGGGGGGTAGTGTATGGGGGTGTGTATGGGGGTGATGGTGGAGGTAGTGGTGGCGGTGGTGTTGGTTGGTGGTGGTGATGCTATTTCTGTTATAGGTGGTAGTGGTGGTGATGGTCATGTTGGTAGGAGTGGAGCTGGTGATAGCGGTAGGAGTTGTAACGGTAGTGGTGATGGTGGTGGTGATGTTGATGATGATGATGGTGGTCCAGATGCGAGGATGCTGGTGGTAGTGGTGGTGGTGGTAGTGGTTGTCGTAGTGGCGGTGATGTGTTATGGTTTTGACGGGAGTGGTCATAGGTGGTGATTGTGATGTGGTGTCGGTGGTAGTAAAAGATAAGACAGAACCATATCCTGATGTCTGCTGTGAGCATCAGGCGTGTTCGAGACAGGCGCCATCTACACAACTTCCGGTATCCGGAACCTGCAGAGTTCAAATTTCTGCAACGCTCACCCATAGTTACTCTCTGTTGCTAATGGTACCACCGTTATTGTTGATATCGTTGCAACAGAGAAATAGATACATCTATCTATCTATGTATCTATCTATCTATCTATCTATCTCCTCTCTCCCTTCTCTCTCTCTCTCTCACTCTCTCTCTCTCTCTCTCTCTCTCTCTCTCTCTCTCTCTCTCTCTCTCTCTCTCTCCCTCTCCCTATATATATATATATATATATATATATATATATAAATAAGATAATCGCAGCTTGGCTGTGTGGTAAGAAGCTTGCTTCCTGACAACATGGTTCCGGGTTCAGCCCCACTACGTGGCTCCTTGAGCCTCTGTCTTCTACTCTAGCCTCGCGCCGACCAAAGCCTTGGGAGTGGATTTCGTAGACGGAAACTGAAAGAAGCCCGTTGAATATACATGTATGTGTGTGTGTGTGACTGTGTTTGTCCCTCCAACATCGCTTGACAACCGATGCTGGTGTGTTCGGCAAAAGTGAGTACCCCTGCGACGGACTGGCGTCCCATCCAGGAAGGGAATATATGTGCCATGAAAACCGGGAAACCGGCCCTCTGAATCTGTATGACTCAGGGAGGATCATTTTGAAGTTTATCTCCGTGAAAACCAGGAGCAAATACCTTCTTCAGAAAAAAAAAAAGACTGGAAAACGTTGTGTGAATGGTTTGCGCCAAGCTAAAATTAAAGACATGATGT
>NC_068998.1:4179941-4180878 GCF_001194135.2 Octopus bimaculoides | reverse complement strand
CGGCGAGCTGGCAGAATCGTTAGCACGCCGGGGCCGAAATGCTTAGCGGTATTTCGTCTGTCTTTACGTTCTCAGTTCAAATTCCGCCGAGGTCGACCTTGACTTTCATTCTTTCGGGGTTGATTAAATAAGTACCAGTTACACACTGGAGTCGATGTAATCGACTTAATCTAATGACTGAAGCAAGTAGAAAGTACACACATACACACACATACATACATACACACATACACTCACATACACACACATACACTCACACGCACACATGCACACACATACACTCACACGCACACATACACACATACATACATGTACATGCATGCATGCAACTCAGAAGTATTCATCAATAATTCATTCGAAAAGTTAAGTGAAGTGGAACCACGTTAGAGACTTGGTGATGGTCATTTTATGAGTTTTATCGCCATCAAAATAATAATAAAACATTCACCACCTTCCCTATCTACCCACACATAAATATAAATATACATATCCATACGTACACACACACGCACATACATGTACACATGCATACACACATATATAAATACATATATTCAAATACACATATATACATGCACACACATAAATGCAGTCATGCATATATATAAATATATATATATTATACATGCACACATACAAATATATCAACATACGTATATACATACACACATGTATATTTGCGTTATTTACAGTTATACAAGCCGTTGTCTAGGCAACAAGGAGATTAGGGATGATACAGGTTCCATCACAGCGATTGCATATAAAGAAGATATTAAAGTACATATAAGATATATGCTAGATTATAGATCTTCGACAGTGAACGTATATAGAGCATAGATTATAGATCTAAGATAGTGAGTGTATATAAAGTACATAGAACACTCACACACACACACACACACACACACACACACACACACACACACACACACACACA
>NC_068998.1:4178304-4179159 GCF_001194135.2 Octopus bimaculoides | reverse complement strand
AAAGCTTGTTCTCTTGAAGCAAGTTGCGTCTTTTGGCGAATGTAACCACACCACCATGCACTGTATACAAGTCGGTTAAGATACCATTTCCGGTGGCGTATTGTTTGTTTTTTTTCATGTTTTGCTTTTCTGTTTTTAAGGAAATAGCATTTGTTTTATTCCTATTTTGATGTACTTTATTTTATTTTATGAGCAATGGCTAAGATTAATATCCGCTTTTGTTCCTTTTCCCAATGTTATGGTCCATCGCTCACGACAATGATGTGTCCACAATGAAATGTACAGAACAGTGTTCTTTATTTTGTATTCTCGATATTCAATGTGATTAACATCCTGTTTGAGAACGAGGCTGGAATCAGGTTCAACTAGTTTCGAAATGCTTGAGTGAACACCATCAGAGAATGCCATCAGATTGAATTTGTTTCTACTCATTTTATTTATCGAAGCAGCGAAGTGGCAAGCTCTTTAGTGTGTTGTATAGAATAAATGGCATCATACGTGATATGCATTTTATGGAAGGCGGTGACGTGGTAGAAACGATAGCACGCCGGGCGAAATGCTTAGCGGTATTTCGTCTGTCTTATGTTCTGAGTTCAAATTCCGCTGAGGTCGACTTTGCCTTTCATCCTTTCGGGATCGATAAATTAAGTACCAGCTACGCACTGGGGTCGATGTAATCGACTTAATCCCTTTGTCTGTCCTTGTTTGTCCCCTCTATGTTTAGCCCCCTGCGGGCAATAAAGAAATAAGAAACGTTAGCACGCCGGGCGAAATACTTAGCGGTATTTCGTCTGTCTTTACGTTCTGAGTTCAAATTCCACCGAGGTCGACCTTGACTTTCATCCTTTCGTGTGT
>NC_068998.1:4174709-4175496 GCF_001194135.2 Octopus bimaculoides | reverse complement strand
TCCTCCACCCCAGTACAAAAAGACCAACATTAACCATTGTCACCAATTTATTATCAAGTTCTGAAGTCAGATTATCAAGAATACAATTACTTAAGATTGTTGTTGTTGTTGTTGCTGTTGTTGTTGTTGTTGGTGGTGGTCGTGGCGGCGGCGGTGGCGGCGGTGGTGGCGGCGGCGGCGGTGGTGGTGCTTTGAATATCAGAGGGGTGGAGAGGTGGTGGGACGGGGGAATAAGTTAAAAAGGATAAGAAAAAAATACTAAACAGCAAAGACAACAACAAACACATAGGATTCATAACAAAGACAACAATAACAAAATTAAAAAAAAGGAAAGGTAAAACAAAAAAGATAAGAGATAAGTTTCGGAGTTTTGAAATCTCTGTGAACCAAAGACATTTATTGTTGCAAATATAATGAAAACACTATATACAAATGCATATATACATACATGCATGCATTCATACATACATACATACATACACACACACACACACACACACACACACACATGCACACACACATACACATACACCCCCCACACACATATATACATATACATATATACGACGGGCTTCTTTTAGTTTCCGTCTACCAAATCCACTTACAAGGTTTTGACAGGCCCGTGGCTGTAGTTGAAGACACTTGCCCAAGGTGCCGTGTGGTGGGACTGAACCTGGATCCATGTAGTTGAAAAACAAGCTTCTTGTCACACAGCCACACCTGCGTCATACATACATATATATATATATGTGTGTGTGTGCGTATATGCACACACACACACGCACAC
>NC_068998.1:4171649-4174609 GCF_001194135.2 Octopus bimaculoides | reverse complement strand
CACACACACACACACACACATACACACACACATACACACACACACATACAAATATATACATAAATACGTACACACATACGTGTATGTGTATGTATGAATGTACGAGGAGGTACCCAGAAGTAACCGGAAACGTTCTCTGGGGGACAGAGCCGTTGTAGCTCAGTCTTTCGCGTGAGAGACCACTTGATGCAACCCTCAGGCATCAGTCTGGTGACTGGCGTTGTCAGGTGAGTTCGTACTGCCACGTGGTGCGTCTTTGCTTTGCAGTGCTTCTTCCCTGTTCGTCGATTTTTTGTGATTGCTGAAGCGAAAGAACAGTGTGCTTCCGTGAAATTCTATCTGTTTTTTGCTAGGAAAAACGGCGGCTGGAGCAGCTTACAAAGAACGCCGCCATGGGCGAAACACAAGCTTACGAGTGGTTTCCACGTTTTAGAAATGATCATTTGTCGCTTGAAGACCAACCTTGCTTAGGACCACCGTCGATCTCCCGAACGAAGGAAAACATGAAAATTCATGAACTGATCTTGGAGGATCATCACCGAATAATTGACGAACTTATTGAAATGGCTCGTGTGTCCTGGGGCTCCTGCCAACGAATTTTGAGCGAGGAATTGCGAATGAAAAGAGTTACAGCAAAATTTGTGCCACGCTTGCTGACGGAAGATCAAAAGTAGTTAGGACTGAATGTGTGTCGTGAATTGAAAAAAGTTGATCCGAACATTTTTTTCGAAGGTCATCACTGGTGATGAAAGGTGGTGCCATGGAACTATGGAATTTGCAGATGTAGAAGAGGGGAAGAAAATAACGATGGGGGCATTAAAAGACTTCATTTCGCAAGAGTTCCAGCACTGCTTCTAACAGTGGAGAACGCGTGTGGACCGATGTCTTGTTTTAAATGGAGAATATTTTGAGGACGATAAAAGTGTAAATAGAAGAAACTAAGTGAATAAAAGGATATTGCAAAATCCCGGTTTCTTTTGGGTACTTTCTCGTATACTTATAATATAATGATATAAATAATATATATATATATATATATATATATCTGTGTGTGTGTGTGTGTATGTATGTATGTTTGTATGCATGTATATATGCATATGTGGGTACAGGACGTCACCAACTGTAAACAACATGAAAATACGAAAACAAATGAGTTAAATAGGCAGACGAGAGAAAAAAAATTGAAAACAGGACAAGTAACACAAAGAACGACCCTTCATCAGTTGTCGGCTGTCTATCTACTCCTCATTTCGAGCATTTAACGACAATATGACCCGCCATAAAATCCAAAGTTTATTAGGGAAGTCATGGGAGCAATTGTCTTCGAAGACAACATTTCATGTTGTTTACAGTTGGTGATGTCCGGTACCCACATATATATATATATATATATATATATAGATAGATAGATAGATAGATAGATAGATAGGTAGATAGATAGATAGATAGATAGATAGATAGATAGATAGATAGATAAGCATAAAACGAGAAGAAACTCACAATATGGCAATCTATGATTGGGTTAAGGTTAAGTATGTTGCTAAACACTTCTAATAGTTGTTGATTAGTCTTGGTTGTGGCGGCCAGAAATATCTAATTAGATATATTATTATCTATAGTAGAAACATCTAATTAGATATATTGTTAAGAAAGACTGATGAATTAGAAGGAAGATTATTAAAAATGTGGAAACTGTTTCTTAATTGAACATCAAGTCATGATTTTTAATAAGGTGTGCTTGTGCGTGTGTATATACATACATACATACATACGTACATACACACACACACACACACACATACATATATGTGCTTGTGTGTGTGAGCGTGACGTGACGCACACAGAATAATACATATTGGTGTATATAAATCGATTTATACACACACACACATATATATGTATAGGTGTGTGTATATATACATACATATATATATATATATATATATATATATATATATATATACATATATATATTCATATATATATATTCATATATATATATATATATACGTGCGCGTGTATGTGTGTGTATATGTGTATACATACATATATATGTGCGTCTGTGTGTATACATTCGTATTATGTACGTATGCATGTTTCTATAGATACATATATCACAAATATACACATATACGCGCTCATATGAGCACATACATTTATACATACACACATGCACACATACATTCGCACACATATACATATGTTCATATATAACTTGGGGGCAAATATGTGGGGTCAAGTGTCCAAAAGGGGGTCACAGAATCTTATTTTAAAGATAAGTAGCTTCTGCAGTATTAGGAGTAAAAAAAACAAAAACAACAACAACAATAACGGTATTAAGAAGAAGAAGAAGAAGAAGAAGAAGTAGAAAAAGAAGAAGAAGAAGAAGAAGAAGAAGAAGAAGAAGAAGAAGAAGAAGAAGAAGAAGAAGAAGAACGACGACAACAACAACAACAACAAAAACGATAATAATAATATAAATAATGTAGACAATTATGAAATGATAACATTATCAAATTCAATAATCATGTAGAAAATTTTGTGAAAAAAAAAAAACAGGAACAGTGACTACGAAGGTAGTAAAGGAAAATAACAAGAACAACAACAACAACAACAACAACTACGAAGACAATAAAAGCAATAATTCTGAAGACAACAACCAGAAATTGCAACAGCAGCAACAACAGAAATAATTATTGTAATGGTGATAAAGGGCGATAACGAAAAATGACAACAACGAGAAATCACAATAACAACAGCAGTAGCCGCAGTAGCAGCAGCAGTAGCAACAACAACAACAACATCGGTACCAACAACAACAATAGATAGATAGAATATCGAGAAAGTACAACCAATAACAACAAAACGAATAAGAAATTAAGCGAAAATAAGTAAAGAGAGAAATTTAGTTATTTAGGAGAGGATAATGGTAGGTGGTGGTGGTGGTGGTGGTGGTGGTG
>NC_068998.1:4169062-4170957 GCF_001194135.2 Octopus bimaculoides | reverse complement strand
AAAATGGTTAGACAGTGTATGTATCGAAAAGTTCATGTAGTTCCAGTCTTTGTGTTTAGTTCAGGAGGAAGCGAACTTGTATTCAGTGACCAAACTCTCTGCTTTAATATCAAAGCTTTCTCATGGACATAGAGTAGAGAAAAGTATTTTTTCTTCCTCTTTTTTTCCGAAACGTCGATAACTCCTCTCCTATTCCCAGTGGCGATGAATATCAAACTTGGCCTATAAATACAATTTCTGCCGATTCAGATCTCTCTCTCTCTCTCTCTCTCTCTCTCTCTCTCTCTCACACACACACACACACACACACACACACACACACTACGTACGTATGTATGTACGTATGTATGTATTTATGCATGTATGTATGTATATATGTGTATATTCGTTTAGGGTTTCTCTATATATACTTTGTGTGTAAAAACACATGAAGACAAGCTCTGATGTTAGCGGACAATTAGACACAATGTTTCGGTGTAATTTCACTTCCTCACTGAATCGCACATTACAAATACAATCTGTAAGCAGAGCAGTAAGACTATGCAAGACTTCTAAGGTTTAGAATATGACATTGTTTTCGTTGTCTACATTCCAAAGATGGAGTCTTGTATCTTTGTTAGAAACCAACTCCTTTTCCAGAGGAAGAATTTAGATGATTAAATGATTAAATGCAGAAGAGGTATACATACATACATATATGTGTGCGTGTGTACACACATATTGCATATAAACGTGTGTGTGTGTGTATGTGTGTTTATCTGTCTGCGCATGTGTGTATACATGCTACATTTCAGGAAGTGTAGATAGTTATATTTTGGTAAAGGTACCCCCCACCATCGCCCCAACACCCATCCGAACCCACGCCACGCAAATCAACGAACAAACTTTTGGTTAAAAATCACGGTAACTTTGTTGCCGTTGTTGCCTGTCGAATAATGCACCAGACTACATCCTTTACAACATCTAATGATATCTTCTTTTGATGCAACGTTGCTCTGAGTTCGAGCCCCGCAGGGTTTCACTTTGAATGTAACCTTAATGTTTTCTTTGTTTTTTCTTTGTTTTTTTTTTCGTTTTTTAACATTTTTACCTTTGACATTTTGCCTACTTGATGATGTGAGCGGCAGGCCGAGGTTCTAACCGAACCACTTTACATTTCCTTTCATAAAATAAATATAAAAAAACAATCCAATAAGTAAACAAATAAAAAGCGATACCATTTCAGTACAAGGTCAACAATTTTGAGGGGAGGGCCTTGACCTCAGTACAAGGCTTGCCCGAGGTTGCTTGGTTGCTATTTCTAGCATGTTAGGTGGAGCTGTTATGCTGTGGCTTAACTCCCTTTGATGGCTCGCAATTATTTAGTTACTGCTGTTGTTATTGATGTTGCTGTTACCGCTTTTGTTGTTGTTATTGTTGTTGTTATGTAGCCAATACGACCATGTAATTAGTAGAGTACAAACCAATGGCTTTCTCGTCCCTCTGAAAGTACTTGAAATGATCTTAACGCTTAGTTTCTTCTTCATCTTCTGATGGCCAGTTGTTCACCTCAGGCCTTTTCACTAAAACAAAAAGTCCAATAGATTCTTTTTTTGTACAGCCTTTCTTCATTTAGTGGGGAACGGTGTGATGATGAGGATGATGAAGTAGTAGTAGTAGTAGTAGTAGTAGTAGTAGTAGTAGTAGTAGTAGTATTGTTGTATTTATAATATATTTCCAATGTTATTTTTATTTCAGTATTAACATCTTTAACATATTCTCCTTTCAAATTCACACCCTTACTATAAGCGGTCCTTCGGGTTTTTCTAAGCCCTGTACAAGAACTCGAAAGGTTGGGTCTCCAGCCAGACCTTTCACGACCCCCTTAAAGCCTGGAACTTTTCAGTACCCTTCGT
>NC_068998.1:4165568-4166643 GCF_001194135.2 Octopus bimaculoides | reverse complement strand
AACTGTTATTAGGTCCTTAGGACATCGTTAGGTTTCGTCTTTGTTATTATATGTGTTTTTTCGTGTTTTGTTCGAAAGGTAACTACTCCTGAAGAAGTGCCAAACGTCTAAATCCAATGGACCAGTCACTGGATAAGTTTGGCACAGAAATGTTAACATAGAGTGGTGAATAAATCGATATATCGAATTTGAAGTCTCTGTCTCTTTTGAATATGAAAATTTAAAAGTTTAAAAACCTTATGATATAAATATAAACTGTGAGAACGACCCTTAAGGAATCTAGCAACCGTTACCAATATAGCATAAGAACTTACCTTAGGAGATCATTAATTAGATTCCTTAAGGGTCGTTCTCACAGTTTATATTTATATCATAAGGTTTTTAAACTTTTAAATTTTCATATTCAAAAGAGACAGATATATATATATGTGTGTGTGTGTATGTATGTGTGTGTTTATTATTTGTGTCTGTGTTTGTCCCACCACCATCGCTTGACATCCGATGTTGGTGTGTTTACGTCCCAGTAAGTTAGCGGTTCGGCAAAAGATACCGATAAAATAAGTACTAGGCTTACAAAAAATAAGTCCTGGGGTCGATTTGCTCGACTGAAGGTGCTTCTCCAGCATGGCCGCAGTCAAATGACTTTTAATAATAAAGATAGGGCGTCATGTACCAGTCTTAGCAAATTTATTTGGGACTTAAAGGACATGAATATACATACATACATATGATGATGACGATGATGACGATGATGACGATGATGACAATGATCATGATGATGATGGCGATGTTGATGATGACTGATTGTGGTAATGGTGATGGTAGTGGTGGTGGTTGTGGAGGTTGTAGTGGTGGTGGTGGTAGTGGTGGTGTTGATGGCATTATGAACCTGGTTGGCGATGCCAAAGTGGTTGTTGTTGTGGTGGAGGTGTTAGCGTGGAGTTGGGGGTGGCGGCATTGGAGGTGGTGTTGTTGTTGTTGGAGGTGGTGGTGGTGGCTGCGGAGGTGGTAGCTGGAGAAACGGTGTGAGCTGTTAGCGGAATTAATTGGTCAACATAGAAGTATGGTCCGACAA
>NC_068998.1:4164216-4164878 GCF_001194135.2 Octopus bimaculoides | reverse complement strand
AATCGGTGCTTGTGGGGGAGGGGGAAAAGTGTAGGGGTGGGGTATGTGGGTACGTGTGTTCGTATTTGTATGTGTGTCTATTTGTGTGTTTGTATATATGTGCTTCTGTGTGTGTGTGTGTGTGTGTGTGTGTGTGTGTGTGTGTGTGTGTGTGTGTGTGTATGATGGCGTTGATGGATGCACACGCAGTCGTACACTCGCAAGCACTAACACACACACACACACACACACATTTAGAAACACACGGAACGCACGTATATATGTATCAATATATGAATAAGTGTGTATTGACAGATATACACGCACACACACACATATACACATACACACACACATATACAAACATACATGCATACATACATACATATATGTGAGTATACGTATATATGTGTGTGTGTATACGCATATATACATGGCTGTTCGTGTGTATAATATGTATATATATATATATATATATATATATATATGCGTGTGTGTGTCTACCTATATATATATGTATATATATATGTGTGTGTGTGTGTGTGTGTGTGTGTGTGCTTGTGTGTATGTATGTATGTATCTATGAATGTATATGTTTCAAAATTGAACAGTAGCACAACAAAAGAACAAATTCACACACGACATGGACATGCTCTTTCATCAGTTATGTGTGTGTGTGTGTA
>NC_068998.1:4162724-4164094 GCF_001194135.2 Octopus bimaculoides | reverse complement strand
TGTGTGTGTGTGTGTGTGTAAAACAGGAATCCATACACATATATTTACGTAAATATTTACATACACATATACATACGCACACATGGACCATCGATAAGGAATTTGCAAATCCAGTATCCAAGATAGACTCTCAGGTTTACACTTCTTATCATTGGAGCAGCAGAAGGCGGCGAGCTGGAAGAGTCCGAAGCGAAATGCTTAGCTGTATTTCGTCCGTCTTTACGTTCTGAGTTCAAATTCCACCGAGGTCGACTTTGCCTTTCATCCTTTCGGAGTCGATGAATTAAGTACCAGGGAAACACTGGGGTCGATGTGATCGACTGGTCCCCTCACCGCAAATTTCAGGCCTTGTGCATTTATTGGAGCAACAGAATACATACCAACCCGCCTGCAACAAAGTATGGCTGAATTCGGGTTCTTTGCGAGAGAACGCAAATCCTTAATTCATATGCTAGAAATGATGATGATATTTGGGGCTATAAAAATTTGTAAGACCCTAAAATTTAAAGGATGATGAACAAAACAAAACCTTTTCCATCACAGCCTTGCTACAAACCAGTATCGATTCTAAATGAAAGAAAAGAGAGAGAGAGGACATACATACATATATAATATTCCTTGCGTATGTATGTGTGTATATATACTTGTGTGTGAGAGAGAAGTAGCTTGTATGCATTTGGTGTACGAAAATCCAGATGTTGCGTTTTGCGATTGTAACAAGGTTATTTGATAAACGGAAAAATATAAAAATTACTTAATTACGTATTATATCCGCATTTATTGTGACACTTAAATACACACACACATACACACACACACACACACACACACTCTCTCTCTCTCTCTCTCTCTCTCTCTCTCTCTCTCTCTCTCTCTCGTAGAGACATAAACATATATATATATATATAGATAGATAGATAGATATATATATATATAGATAGATAGATAGATAGATAGATAGATAGATAGATAGATAGATAAATCCATCCATCCACATAAACACACACACTTATCTACTTTTCTATTTCTCTATATCCATATTATATAATATATACATGCACACTCACATACACACGTATATAGTTCATACGCACGCACACACACGCACCCACTCACACCCACACATGCATGTTGATATCTCACATGCAAATCTGCATAAACATGCATGTAAATGTTTATGCACACAAGCCCATACTTGCAGCATATGTTTAAACACACACACATGATCTTTAGTATCATTGTCTGGCCAATTTGCATAGCAAATGCCTATTAAATAATACATCTCTCTCTCTCTCTCTCTCTCTCTCTCTCTCTCACTCTCTCTCTCTCTCTCTCTCTCCATCTATCTATCTATCTATCTATTTATATAT
>NC_068998.1:4161020-4162214 GCF_001194135.2 Octopus bimaculoides | reverse complement strand
GGCATGCGCTGCTCTCTTACTCAATAATAATAATAATAATAATAATAATAGTAGTAATGGCAGCCATTTTGGAAGAAGGAATGAGTCGATTACAATGTTTCACTGGTACTTAATTTATCGACCCACCCCGAAAGGATGAAAGGCAAAGTCGACCTTGGTGGAATTTGAACTCAGTTCGTAGCGACTAACGAAATACCACTTAGCATTTCACCCTTGCTAACAATTCAGCCAGCTCACTCACCGCCTAGTAATAATAATAATAATAATAACAACAACAATAATACGAAAACACACGCGCGCGTGCACATACAACGTTTCCTGTTGATTCGTGAGGCCATCTGTTCGATCGAACCTATCTGCGAATACACGTTCGATGTCTTGTGTCCTTGATGGAACCGGATAATAGAATCACTATGAAGGACCGTTTGCTTATCGTCTTCATATTCTCTTGGCTACTCTGATCGATTTAAGAGCAATGGTCCTCAACCGGGCTCCACATGACCCCAGGGGGGGTCCGTATAAGATTAGGGGCATGGAGGGTGCACGCAAGCAAACTTGTAAATTAGGGATCGACAGTAGTTTGTTATGGGTTCATGAAAATATTTTGATTTAAATGTAATTATTGCAAGAAGCAGTTAAGTTTCTTTCTTCGAAGTTTCACAGAGTTCAACATGTTTCGAATCCCTGAAATATGCTCCGTCAGTGAATGCTGTTGCAAAACTATGTAAGTGAACGGGTAAAATCGGAATTTTGAAAGAATCTATAAAATTAATTTAGGGGTCTGCCAGAATAGATCAGCAATCAAAAGCGTCCATGGATAAAAATGAAACGAAATGGTTGGGAATCACAAGGTTAAAGCAGAATTTTGTATAACAGTTTACCCGGAACATTCAGAGACCACCAACATCAACATCTGCAACAACACCGCTACTGCCTCTACTACTACTGCTACTGCTACTGCTACTACTGCTACTACCAGCAGCCGGAGAGCACTGTCTGACCCCAGGAACATCTGGAAGTTATTCGCTACATTCGATTTGGAAATCCTATGTGACAGGCCCCAGAAGAAACTGATTTCCAGAAGAAATGTTACGGTCATTCGTCTTGTCTCTTGCTAATCCTCAAGCAGAGGATAATTGTGAATTTGTGATGAGAGTGTATGGGAGGGGTGGGGGAGGGTTTAGGTGAGGGAGA
>NC_068998.1:4159776-4160963 GCF_001194135.2 Octopus bimaculoides | reverse complement strand
TCCAAAACTGCCATAATGGGCTTTTTATTTTCTCGTTCTCAGCTTGATCCATTATTGTATCTCGGTCAAACTACCAATTGCAGGGGGGGGGGGTCACCTACGATCACAACCACCACCGACACCACCAATACCACGGCCATTTCCACCGCCACAACCACCGCCACCACTACTACCACAACCATCCCAACGGACCGATGCTACCACCACCACAACCAGCAACATGCCCACTAGTACCAACGCAAGAAACCCCTATAAAAGCCAGCAACACCAGCAGCAGTACCACCACTCAGGGTCACAAACGTTTCGTCCTTTTGTCACTAAAATAGCTAGCTAGCTAGCTAGATAGATAGATAGATGCACCGAAGACATTATGCGAGCTGGCAGAAGCGTTAGCACGCCGGGCGAAATGCTTAGCGGTATTTCGTCTGTCTTTACGTTCTGAGTTCAAATTCCGCCGAGGTCGACTTTGCCTTTCATCCTTTCGGGGTCGATAAATCAAGTACCAGTTACGTACTGGGTCGATCCAATCGACTGGCCCCCTCCCCCAAAATTTCGGGTCTTGTGCCTAGAGAAGAAAAGAATTGTAGTAGTAGTAGTAGTAGTAGAATGCAGTCGTAGTCCTTTGCATCCCACTCTGCCGCTGTCATCGACCTCCCGTCTTCCACTCGCCCACCTTGTCCTGTCAACTAGTCAAGTACCCTCAGGCCTTTGTTGCAAGCACTCACCCGTGACGATTATCGTAAAGCTCGACTATCATAGCCCGTCCTCCGCTGTATACTACCCCTGTCCCATTCCACCCCTGCACCACCTACACCCTGCCCTCCACCACTTCCCACCGGCTTTAGATTAAAGATTACACACGTACATACGTACATACAGATGACACTGTCATCCCTTTTCGAAACAGATGGACACATCACGACAACTTGTATCTCTCTCTGGTCAAACTTCCAAACGTTGGCGTTTCTTGTTTGTTCCTCCCACCCATCCCCAACCTTCATTCTTTCTCTCTTTCTTTTTCTTTCTTTTCCTCTTTCCTTCATTCTTTTCTTTTTCTTTCTTCATTCTCATAATAATTGCTTTTGAGCTTCAAAGTTTTTTTTTCTAGTTGTTGCAAGCGTTCTTGGTAATGGTGGTGGTGGTGGTGGCTGTGGTAATGTCAGTGGTGGTGTGGTAGTAGTAGTAGT
>NC_068998.1:4157814-4159766 GCF_001194135.2 Octopus bimaculoides | reverse complement strand
TAGTAGTAGTAGTATCTACCCCATCGCAAAAACTGAGGCCAAGTCCACGTTTTTTTGCGGACAGTTCAAGAGCAGCTGTCCTTGAAACGTAGTGGAGGCGTAAAGACTCAGTGGTTAGAGCAGCGGAGTCGTGGTCATAGGATCACGATTTCAATTCCCAGACCGGGCGCTGTGAGTGTTTATTGAGCGAAAACACCTGAGGCTCCGGCAGGGGATGGTGGCGAACACTGCTGTACTCTTCCACCACAACTTTCTCTCACTCTTACTTCCTGTTTCTGTTGTGCCTGTAATTCAAAGGGTCAGCCTTGTCACACTGTGTCACGCTGAATCTCCCCGAGAACTACTATAAGGGTACACGTGTCTGTGGAGTGCTCAGCCACTTGCACGTTAATTTCACGAGCAGGCTGTTCCGTTGATCGGATCAACTGAAACCCTCGACGGCGTAAGCGACGGAGTGCGAACAATCCTTGAAACGTTGTTGGTTCTCTTTTATACAATCTTTACCAGCAGCCTGGAATTCTCTGAATAGAAGATTACGGGTGCCTTGCTACCCTTCTTCCTTCGAGTAAACGTGCGAAACATCCCCATTTTACAATTAAAAAATAACACATGGAGACCCGAGAAGTCGATTCCTTGAGAGGTTTTAACTGTGATCGCTTTAACCCCTTAACGCGGTGGTGACGGGTGGGGGAGGGGTAAAATTGATGGCGGTGTCGCTGCTGTTGTTGTTGTTGTTGTTGCTGCTGTTGTTTGGCTCCTATGCTAGTCTTTCATTTGACATGGGCAAGAGGGAGTGAGTACATTAAAACGTGATATTTGGTTGCTATTTCTAGCAGGTCGAGTGGCCATACCAAGCCTGCCTAATTGTTTGGTGGTGCTGGTGGACTTGGTGCAGGTGGGGATGGTGCTGGTAGGGATGGTGCTGTTAGTGTTGTACTAGTAGTAGTAGTGGCAGTGGTATTGGTGATGGTGATGGTGATGATGATGATGAAGGTGGTGGCCGCGGCAGAGTTAGTACTGATTGCAGTAATGTCGGCGTAGCGGCGGCGGCGGCGGCGGTTTGCGGTGGTGGTGGTGGTGGTGGCGGTGTTGCTCGTGGTGAAGATGGAATTGATGGTGGTGTTTGCTAGTGGCAACATAAGAAATGGATTTATTTAGCCCCAGGTCAGCCTTCATGGCAAACACCTCAGATCAAAGACACCCTTTCCTTGATATCTTCCGTCTCGTTTTGTTTTTGTTTTGTTTTGTTTTTGTTTTGTTTTGTTTTTCACACAGACATAGTATATCTAGGACTACATGATCTAATGTATCCTTGTCTTTAAAAGACGACAGGGTGTGATTTGAGGGACCTTTGCATGTTATTTCTCACAAGTCCAGCGTCCAAATAGATGAGTCCCCGATACTTTAATGGCGGAATTGGGTGAGAAAAGTGTTAGATATACGATCGCAGATGCATTGGTGATAGTTGCAGCAGTGGTGGTGGTGTTGGGATGAGTGATAGTGGTGGTGGTGCTAGTGGAAGTGTATGGTAGAGATGTCAGTGTTGTCACTGGTGTTGATGATGTTGTTGGTGGCGGTGGTGGTAATGGCCTCGTAGTGGTGGTGGTGGTACTGCCGATAATAGTAATGGTAGTGGAAGTGTTCGTTAGTGCTGTTAGTATTGTTACTAGTGCTGATGAGGTGGTGGTGGAGTTGATCTCATTGTAGTAGTGGTGGTAGTGATGGTTGTGGTTGTGGTGGTGGCTGTGGTGGTCTCGTAGTGTTGGCGGTAGTGGTAGTGGTGTTGTTGTTGTTGTTGGTGGTGGTGGTTGTGGTGGTGATGGTGGTGGTGTTGATTGTGGTTGTGGTTGTGGTTGTTGTGATGGTGATGGTAGCGGTGGTGGTGGCAGTGCTGGTTGTCACGTAGTGGTAATGGTGCTAGTGGTGATGGCGGTGGTGGTGGTGATGGTGGT
>NC_068998.1:4153048-4153824 GCF_001194135.2 Octopus bimaculoides | reverse complement strand
TGTACATATATGTATGTATATATGTATATATTTATATATCTTATATTATATATATATATATATATATATATATATATACATGCATATGTATGTGTACAGACATATATACATACACACGCATATGCACCGTATCTGTGTGCGTGTGTATAGCTATAGCCACATAGCACGCCAATAACACACAGAAAACACACATACACATACACATACACACACACACCCATCATGATAATCACTGAACCATTAATCAATTATTTTTTTAAAAACTGCACTAAAACCTCTTCTTTAAAAAAATAAATAAATAAATAAATAAAAAACCTCCACACAATTCCTGCCGTCGGCCATTTTATATATCCCACACCGCCTTCACTACCCCCCACCACCACCATCCTCACACTTATTAATTGATCAATATTAATTGATAAATTATTTATTATATTTTTATCGTATTGTTATTACTCTGAGTGATCTCACTCTCTCTTTCTTTCTTTCTTTCTTTCATCCCCTCTCTCTCTCTCTCTCTCTCTCTCCCTCTCTCTCTCCAGTTTACTTATTCAAGGTCATGTCAGTGGGGTACATGTTTATTTATAGACTTACATTTGCATAAATTCATTAATAAAATTCACTTTAGTATTAACAACAGCAATAACGGTGCTACTACCACTACTACTACTACTACTACTACTACTACTACTACTACTACTATTAAATGATGATAATATTCCTTTCTTCCATAAGCTCAAGACCTGAAATTAGGTGTATATATATATATATATATA
>NC_068998.1:4150988-4152901 GCF_001194135.2 Octopus bimaculoides | reverse complement strand
TGTGTGTGTGTGTGTGTGTGTGTGTGTGTAAATATATAGTCGAATATGTTCCTCCAATTGAAAAACATTAGGGTGGTATTGTATCAAGATGCCTACTGTTATTTCTAGCAAGTTCGGGTGATTGAATACTGCCAGCACCTTACCCCGTCCCATATCGGTACATTCGTTTACTAATTGCTCTGGTTGGTGACGTCTGCCTTGGTTGTGGGGCTCTACTTCGTCTATGTATCTGTCTGTTGTTGTGTTGTTGCTATTATTATTATTATTATTATTATTATTATTATTATTATTATTATTATTATTATTATTACTATTTAAACCTCTATATTTTAAGTAAATGTTACAGTCAGTGATGGGGTGTGGTGAAGTGTTGGACAGAGCCTGTCATGACGAGATGAACAACGAACGATGCAACAATAATAGACGTATGCAAGGACACACGGACGGATGGACGGACGGACGGACGGACGGACGGACGGACGGACGGACGGACGGACAGTCGGACACAGTGACGGACGGAGAGATGGACGCCTGCCATCAGCCACTGTAGAAACCCGGGTCGGTGAGACAGCGGATGCCAGAAACCGATGTTATTGTCCGAAACATCACACTAAAGGTCTATTCAATAAACAAATAGATAAATAAATATACATAAAATGTTTAAAAGTAAAAAAAGAAAATTGAACGATAAAAATAGAAAATAGATACAATTATATAAAGAATGAATATATAGTGGGGGGGGGGTCAGTTCCATGCTGTTTTTCGAAGGTCCTGACTTTTGTGAACTGTCATGTCAATGTCAGGAACCGTTTTGCCAATCAGGTATATATATATATATATATATATATATATATATAATAAGAAAGTAACAGAGAAGAAAAAAATGGAGTTGATTCAATTGATTAACCCCTAAAAATTTCTGTCTTTGCGCCAAGGGAGCTGAAATTGCATAATTTTTATTTATGAATATTTACGTCCTGGGTTCAAATCGCACAAGGTCAATTTTTCCTCTATACTTATCCGCATCCTCACAGACATACATGTTTAAGTTGGAATGATCATTGCTGGAACGTCTATGATCATCGATCTTGTATCTGACCAGTCAACGCTAACCTAGGACTAAACAACAACAACATCAATACTCATATATACGTACACACACGTATATAATATCTATATATATAAAAATGAGAATGTGTGTCTGTGTGTGTATAATAAATAAATAAATAAATAAATTAGTAAACAGACAAACAACAACTCAGTAAAAATCGTGCACGCGTTTCCTCAAGGGTGGACGGATATAAAAAACTATTGTCCTTTCTATCCGCGACCACCTACCGGGATGGGATGCCTGTTCTGCAAGTGTTATTTACTTGGCTCCATACTTCGTAATCACCCTAACGCAGTGGGCAGTAAACAAACGACAAACTTGCCTTGCAATACCATTTCTTCCCTTCTTCCCTTCCATACTTCCTCTTCTATCGGCGTATTATTTTTTGCCCTCCTTCTCTGTCTCTGTCTGTCTCTCTCTCTTTCTCTCTTTCTCAGTCGTAGTTTACTTCTTTTTTTTTGTTTTGTTATAAATACGCTAGTGAATCATTAATGTTTAGAAACACTGGGAGTTCTCGTAATAGGTAGACATTCTAATTAGAACGCATTAACTAGACGTCATCATTAACCTTTGGCGACTGTTTGTCTTTTGCCCAGACACACAAACACATCTTTGTTTGTAATAAAACAGTCCTTCCTCTCCCGCCCGCCACCATCCCACTCGGACCCATCAGACCCCAACCCCGCAACTGCTCCCTCTCCCCTATAATATATATGTGGATATGTATTTATATGTGTATTCATGCGTGTATGTATGCATGTTTATACACATAGACATCCATATCTTTGAATGTGTGTGTGTG
>NC_068998.1:4145861-4148301 GCF_001194135.2 Octopus bimaculoides | reverse complement strand
TATATATATGCATGTATGTATGTATGTATGTCTATTTACCTGTCTGCTATCTGTTTATCTATCTATCTATATTTCTATCTATCTGTGTGTATGTCTGTCTGTCTGTCTGTCTGTCTATCTATCTATCTATCTATCTATCTATCTATCTATCTGTGTGTGTGTCTGTCTGTCTGTCTGTCAGTCTGTCACTCTATCTGTATGCAGTCTTCTGAACGGATGTAGCTATATCCTGCCTGTCTTTCTACCAATCTATTTAAACTACCTCTTCTTTCTATATACATCTTTCTACCAACTTTCTACCAATATAAATGTGTAACTATGACTATTCATTTTGAAGTACGTGCATATTAGTGTGCGTGTGTGTGTGTGTACATATATCAATAAAAACAAAGTACCACGCAGTGGGACTGAACCTGGAGTCCTGTGTTCGGGAAGTAAATCCCTTATCACACAGCCACACCTGCGGGTTGACTAAAGCTATGACACATGAATAGCGATTTCTTCCAATGGTGGTTAGCTATGATGGCAAAGTGCCGTTCCTGTTTTTAGCTGAAAATTGGTAAGTAATTTGTCAGCATGAAACCATTGGTACTAGATATTTAATTCAAATTACATTAAACAATGCATTTCCAACCGTTCCGATGTCGGTATTCGTTCCAAAACGCAGACGTGTACACACACACACACACACACACACACACACACACACACACACACACACACACACACACACACACACACACACACACACACACACATATATGCATATATATGTATATATATTTATTATATGTATGTATATATGTATGTATGTATGTACGTATATTATACATTAGGCTTAGCACATATATATGTACGCAACCAAACTTGCATAATTACATATACACACTCGTTACATGAAATATACATCTTTTATTGTACATGCGCATATTACATGCAAGCATTCACACGTTACCTCTTAACACACACACACACACACACAAATGCACTCAAATATCCATCAACACATGCAAGTAAACGTAGACACACTTAATATATATACACACACAATCACACACACATATACATACATATATACATACATGCACACACTCACATAAACACACTCATATAGACATATAAACACACACACACACACACACACGATTGGTTTCCACATGAACACACAGAAACAAAAGATGTCAAACAGAGGAAAAGTTGTACAGATCAAATCATCTTTGATTTCTATAGATCGATAATAGGATGAACATATACGCACGTGTGTGGCAGCGAATGTGTGTGTGTGTACGCGTGCGCGTATGTATGTGCGTGCATATACATGTGTATGTGTGAGTATGCCTGCGCTGTGTGTGTATGCAAGCACTCACCCGTGTTCCATATGAAACAGTGCGTGTGTCTATGAAGTATGTGGCGTTCGTTTGCGAGTTACGTAACTGCGTACGGAAATTCTTTTCGTTTATTCTCTTGTTTGTTTCATTCATTTGACTGCGGCCATGCTGGAGCACCACCTTTAGTCGAACAAATCTACCCCCCAGGACTTATTATTCTTTGTAAGCCTATTATTTATTCTATCGGTCTCTTTTGCCGAACCGCTATGTTACGGGGAGGACGTAAACACACCATCAACGATTGTCAAGCGCTTGTGGGGGTACAAACACAGACACACAAACACATATATATATATATATATATCCCCGAAAGAATGAAAGGCAAAGTCGACCTCGGAAGAATTTGAACTCAGAACGTAACCACGGGTGAAATCCCGCTAATTGTTTCGTCCAGCGTGCTAACGATTCTGCCAAATAATAATAATAATAATAATAATAATAATAATAATAATAATCATCCTCCTCATCCTCATCCTCATCATCATCCTCATCATCATCCTCATCATCATCATTACATCATCATCACATCAACATCACATCATCTCCATTATTATTATTATTATTATTATTATTATTATTATTATTATTATTATTATTATTATTATTATTATTTCTTTATTGGCCACATGTATCCCCACCCCCACCCCCACAAAAAATATTTAGGACATTACAAAGACCAGGCCATTGGAGGATTCACGTATAAAGACGTGGCGCAGGGAAACGACAAAAGAAGCCTACGCGAAGAGAGAATGGACCATACACAATGGACGCGGATACGCTTAACCCGTCATCAGTTATTGACCAAATGTCATCACAATTTTAACACTTACGATAACATTGTGCATTTCGTCGGTGTCAACGACATAAGCTGTATTGAGAATGAATGAACAGACATGAAAGACGAACGCGAACAGGAAGGAAAAAATGAGACATGTACAATAATAAGAAAAGATGAGGTCTCGGGAACAAATGTCAAATAAAGACGAGTTATATGCTCGTATAAACAATGAAAACAAATAATTATAATCGTTTCTTTTACTTGCTGCTGAGAA
>NC_068998.1:4144632-4145396 GCF_001194135.2 Octopus bimaculoides | reverse complement strand
TCGATAGAGAAATATTAATCGATAGATCGAGGAATGAATCAATCAATGATATTTGATAAATATATGGGTTTAATCTTTTATATATTTATATTACCTTGACGAGGTCAAATGCAATGTGAAGATAAAGTTAATTCCTTTTCGCTCCATGATTTTTCTTCTTTGTTTATTTATTTATTTATTTTTATTTTTTTCTAAAGGCCCTGTGAACTAAAGGAGAATGCATATAGACCGGAAGTGAACTAGAGTTAGAACAAAATGGAGGAAATTACAATGATTATGTTTTCTGTTGAATGCTTTTTTTATGACTCATTCTAAAGGTTCACTGTGGGTCCATCTGCTTTATTCCATATTTATGCTTCTATATATATATATATGTATGAATGTGTGTGTGTGCTTACATACATATATGCATATATGTGTATATACCTCTGCGTGTATGTATGCATATCAACGTTTGTGTATATGAATCATATCCTGTTTATGTTTCTGTGTACGTATGTGTGCGTGTGCGTGTGTGTGTATTCTTTCTTTTACTTGATTCAGTCATTTGACTGCGGCCACGCTGGAGCACCACCTTTAATTGACTCCAGGACTTAATCTTAGTAAACCTAGTACTTATTCTATCGGACTCTTTTGTCGAACCGCTAAACACACCAGCGTCGGTTGTCAAGCGATGCTGGGGAGACAAACACAGACACACGAACACATAATACATACATACACACACATATATATATATATATACTTATATATATATATATATA
>NC_068998.1:4143465-4144248 GCF_001194135.2 Octopus bimaculoides | reverse complement strand
GTAACATATCGGTCAGGTAAAAGAAGACAGAGGAGAGAATAAGCACCAAGCTTTGAAAATATATATATTAAAAAAAAAAAAAAAACATATGTATTCAGGTAGATTTGGTTCACAAAAGAACCAATCAAGTCGGTGCCCCAGCATGGCCCAAATCCACTGATTGAAAAACAAGTAAAATTGCAAAAGGGCAAATAATAAAATAAAAATAAAATTGAAAAAAAAAAGAAGACTAGATAGTCACAGCTTTCGCTTCTTTAATCCTAGACCATCTCTTTATCCTGTCTGACCTAGGGCTAAACAAAACCCTTTAATACGTCTGAAACGCAATCCCAGTCGAACGTTCAAAGATTTCTTCGCCTTGTGAAGTTCGCGGTGCTTTTGAGGTCGGTCGTAGTTATTTCCCCTTGGACTATATTCGCATTGTCAGCTTCGAAGGTAAAATCAGCGCATCCACACGGTGACAGCAAGCGAACTAGCAGCAGCAGTAGCCGCAGCAGCAGCAGTTGGTAGTACCGGTGACAGTAGAAGTATTATTTGTAGTAATACTAGTAGTGGTGGTAGTAGTAGTAGCGGAGGTGGTGGCGGTGGTGGTCATGGTAATAAGGGAAGCAGTTGAAGTTCTAGTAGTAGTAGTAGTAGTAGTAGTAGTAGTAGTAGTAGTAGAGGTGGTGGTGGTGGTACATATATATATATGAATACATACAGATTTTATATATGTATATATGTATTTCACGGTGGTGCATCAGCATGGCCGCAGCTCTGAGCTGAAACTTTGAAATGAAA
>NC_068998.1:4141987-4142743 GCF_001194135.2 Octopus bimaculoides | reverse complement strand
TATATATATATATGTATGTATATACACACGTATGCATAAAGACATCTATCTATCTATATATCTATGTATCTCTCTCTCTCTCTCTATATATATATATATATGTATATATATAAATATATATAGAGAGAGAGATGTATGTATGTGTGTATGAATGTGTATGTATGCATGCATGCATATATGTATACGTGTGCACATTCGTCTTAATGGTTATAGCAGATACCTTACTACGCTGCTGCATTCACACACACACACACACATACACACACACGCCATACACACACATACGCACAAAACACGCACTTACGTACGCACTCATACACATGTACACATATAAAGAATATCGCATACGCTCACCCACACACTCACGTGTGCGCACATGCACACGCCCTTACACACTGAATAAGCTCACAGATATATATATGTGTGGGTGTGTATGTGTGTGTTCCTATCAATGCACCTACATGCACGTCCGCACATACGCATTCATGTCACGTCACACACACACACACGCATACGTGCACACCCGTTCATACATTCAGAGATATATATACTAACATAGCTACTACACGCGTTAAACACACTAAACAAACGCAGGCGAAGGTGGACTCTCTCTTTTACTAGTCTCAGTCGCGGCCGCGCTGGAGCACTGCCTTTAGTCGAGCAAATCGACCCCAGGACTTATTCTTTGTAAGCCTAGTAGTTATTCTATCAGTCGATTTTCCCGAACTGCTAAGTTACGGGGACGTAAACACACCA
>NC_068998.1:4138763-4141247 GCF_001194135.2 Octopus bimaculoides | reverse complement strand
GTGTTTTTTTTAAATTCTTTCTTTTGTAAAGTCATGGCTCTCTTAAACTTTCGTAAAACACCTTTGCCCAAGATGCCAAGCAGTGAAGCAGAACCCGAAAACAAGCTTTCGTCTCAACATAGGTACGATGGTTTAATTTGACGTAAATAAATCGGTTGCCCCTGGAGACGAGGCCATTACTATCTTGTAAGACCTTACCTGGTTATATGTAAGAGCAGTTTCGTTTCTGTTGCTTGGTAAGGCAAGGATTTGTTGTTAGGATCAAACATCCGCTCGTGGGCGGTTTTAGTCCACCCAAAATCTCCCCCTCTCTCTCTTTCTCTCTCTCTCTCTCTCTTCCTCTCTCACTCATTCACTCACTCACTCTTTCTCTCTCTCCCTCGCACATACATACTCAGAGACACACCCACACAACTATAGAGGTACACATATATATTAACACAAATATACGCAAATTGCGACATCTCTCCAAATACACACACACACACACACACACACACACACACACACACACACACACTGCTGCCACGTTCTTAGAAATATATACACAAATAAAAACAAACACATCCACATAATGGTACTCCATAAACACAATAGTCAAAACACAGACTAACCTTCACATATACATACATACATAAATACATACATGCATATACAATATATATATACGTGTGTGTGTGCGCGCGCACGCATGCTCTCTCACATATATAGTCTCAAGCACAAACATATACACAGGGAGTTTTAGACTCACACACACAGAATTGTCCAAGTACGAGATAATCATTTAGATATTCTTTCAAACACCTGTACACAAATTTTACAAAACGCACACACACACACACACACATACACACACACACACACACGCACACACACACACACACACTGTGTCATACATACATAGAAATGATTATTTCTACTCTAGGCACAAGGCCTCGAAAATTTGGGGGCAAGTTGGGGGCTAGTCGATTATATCGACCCCAGTGCGTAACTGGTACTAATTTCATCGACCCCCGAAAGGATGAAAGGAGAAGTTCTGAGTTTAAGTTCTGAGTTCAAACTCCGCCGAGGCCACTTTTGCCTTTCATATTTTCGGAGTCGATAAGATATGTTTCAGTTGAGCACTGGGACCGATGTAATCGGCTTACTCCACCCTCGAAATTGCTGACTATGGACATAAATTTGAGATCACTTTCGCTCTACATAATAATCAAACATCACTATATGCATACACGCAGTAATTTAGAAAGCTACGGTATTTCAGTTTGAAAAATATTAGATATAAACAAAAATAAATAAATAAATAAAATATTCAACTTTTACCTGAAAACATCTAATAATCCGATATTTCGGGTAAGAAAACCCTTTTGCAAAAGAAGATGAGACGGAAGGGACGTCTCTGTGAAGAAAGCGGAGCTGTAAAATGTGTAACATGAGTAACGTCTGACAGTACCGTTGCTGAATATCTATTGTCAATAGATAAGATGAAGATCATGTGTGTAAGAGCACTGGACAAGATTAATAGACTCTATCTGTCGCCCCGTGGGAATGGCAGGGGGCGGGCGGTATTAGATTAGCGAACAGGCTTTATTCGATCTTGCTGGTTGTTGATAGCTAGCTTGTAATGAAGATAAATTCTTTGATCCGCAACTACTCGACTTTTCCGTTTGTGGCTTTAATGCTAATTACGATGTATTTATGTCGGTGCTTTCAAACCGCCGGCCACTTCAAGTTCCTAGGATACCTGCACCAGTATTTTGCCGTTTGCAGGGTTATCATAACATTTTGGTCACCCCAACCAGCCCTGTCCTAAACTACAACAGCAACAATAATAATAGCAACAGCCACCACCACGACATTAGCAACAACAACGACAATAATGATAATAACCCTTTCTATTATAGGCACAAGGCCTGAAATTTGTGGAAAGACGTTAGGCGATTACATCGACCCCAGTGTTTCACTGGTACTTAATTTATCAACCTCGAAAGGATGAAAGGCAAAGTCGACCTCGGCGGAATTTGAACTCAGAATGTAGTGACGGGCGAAATATTGCTAAGCATTTCGACCAGTGTGCAAACGATTCTGCCAGCTCGCTGCCTTACTACTACTACTACTAATAGTACTACTACTACTACTACTACTACTACTACTACGTAATACCAATGATAACTAATAATAATAATAATAATAATAATAATAATAATAATGATAATCCTTTCAGCAATAGGCACAAGGCATGAATTTTGTGGGGAGTGGACAGTCGATCACATCGGTCCCAGTGCTCAACTGGTATTTAATTTTCGACGCCGAAAAGATGAAAGACAAAGTCAGCCTCGGCGGAATTTGAACTCGTAACTTAGCGGCAGACGAAATTCTGCTATTTTGTTCATCGCATGCTTAAGACCGTTTAGCTGAAAGGACCAATGAAACAAAGCCATTTTCAAAGGTGTACCCTTTAAACAAGTTTTATGTTTGATTATA
>NC_068998.1:4134522-4137650 GCF_001194135.2 Octopus bimaculoides | reverse complement strand
GTGTAGGGTGGTGGGGGTGCATTTGCGGTAAATAACTTTGTGGTAATATTCAGTGCAAAATTGCAGGGGGCGGAACCACACACACACGCGCACATACATACGCACGCATACACACATAGGCTCTTATAAACAAACTCAAACACACATACACACACAACACACACACACCCACATGCATGTACACGGACGCACAAACATACAAACACACACTAATACATTTGCATAAACTCACGGGCACACACACATACGCATACATATCTACATATACACATACACACATGCATACATACATGTATGCACACATACATGTATACGTACATACGTACGTACTACACGTATACATACGTACGCACGCACACATACATTCATATACATTCACACACATACAAATACATACACAGCACCACACAATCTTATATACAGTTATACACACACACACACACGCGCATTCACTACACACACTCACACACCACACTAAGCGCAATCACACTTGCACATTCACACATAAATACACTAAGATACACATACACATACATATACACACACTCACTCACTCACTCATATTCTTACATACTCACATACTTACCCACACTTATACTCACATACACACACACTCACAATTCCACGCACTCACACAGTCGCACATACATACACATTCTCTCTCTCTCTCCCTCTCTCTCTTACACACACACACACATACACACAAACAAGCACACCCAGTCTCCATCAAACCACTTCCATCACCTTAATAATTAAAAGACACACTGAACAGTATAGTCCGAGATACACTATGGCTGAAAAAGAAAGGTTGATGAAATGACAGTTTTCCATGGGTCAACAGGCCCAGAGATGACCTAGGGCTAAAAAAAACATAAACTAGCAATCCGTCGCTTTCCATGAAGAAGGTTCCAGTTGATCCGATCAACGGAACAACCTACTCGTGAAATGACCAAAAGACCGCACAAGTGGTTGAGTACTCCACAGACATACGTACCCTCCACGTATTTCTCGGGGAGATTCGGCTTCACTAAGCTGACCCTTTTTAATTACAGGTACAACTCATTTTTGCCGGCCAAACGAACTAGAGTAGCACAAAATGAAGAGTCTTGCTCAAGGACACAACGCGCCCACGGGGATCGAACTCAGAACCTTACGATCGCGAGCCGAACACCCTTAACCACTAAGCCACGCGCCTTCAAAAACAACAACAACAACAACAACAACAACATTATAAAGGTCGTACAGTATAAAGTGCTCATTAAGTCATTATGTGTAGTGAAGTCGTTGTGAAGTTTAGTTACGTCATTTTAAGCTCTGCGTTCAAATCCCAGGGGAGCCTTACGCCGCCTTTTATCCTTCCGGGTATGGAGACGGGGAAGGGTGGTGAAATAATAAGTAGGAATGAGGCTACTGAAGGGATTGAAGCGGGTGGTGGGGCGGGGCGGTATTTTATGGTTTTGTACTCTCCCGACCTAGTAGGACTGATGTTAGAAATCCAATTAGCCACACACATACACACATATACGCACATACACACATACACACATATACACACATATACACTCATACATACATACACGCACACATGCATATATATATATATATATATATATATATACACACACATGTTTATACTTATCTATCTGTCTATCAATCTATCTGCCTGTCTACTTATCTTTATACATGTGTGTGTATGTGTATGTGTGGTGTGTGTGCATGTGTGTGAATTTACACACTACACGCACACTCATAGACACATATCTACCTATAACACACACACACACACACACATATATATATATATATATATATATCGTGACACTCTGTCGGTTACAACGACGAGGGTTTCAGTTAATCCGATCGATGGAACAGCCTGCTCGTGAAATTAACGTGCAAGTGGCTGAGCACTCCACAGACACGTGTACCTTTAATGTAGTTCTCGGGGAGATTCAGCGGCAATCAGAGATGAATATTGCAATTTGGCAGGCTTTCAACAAAGTCTCTGCTTTAAGTATCATACATAGATAACTCTCTCAGCCCACAGCCATTTCCTTCCTTCCGGTCAATGCAACAAGTGTAACTGTTAATTCATACACGTTTTTGCTTTCTATGCATCTCTCTCTCTCTCTCTCTCTCTCTCTCTCTCTCTCTCTCTCTCTCTCTCTCTCTCTCTCTCTCTCTCTCTCTCTCTCTCCTCATTTCTTTCTGAAGAAGAACATAGGCTCGAAACGTTAAAAGCTTCTTTCGTGTATCATGAGTGTCAAACTGTTGTTCCCTCGCCTGTCTCTGTTTTTTTGGGGGGCTTTTTTGTGTAATTTTGTCACACACATATTTATGACACAAGTAATAACGACAGAAGCAATATTAATACCGAAAAGCAATCTTGAACTCCAACGTAACATGGAAATTGTGTCAGAATACAGAATTTCCCTTGAGAGAATTTCTCATAAGGATTCGTGGTGCATAAAAGCACTCCAAATGATATCAGCGACACACGAGAATCGTCTGCTACGGTGATCGGAACTGCCGTATCACTCGATTTCAACCTCATATGTGTTCCTCAGTTACAGATGTCCAGCAGCGCGATAACAGCCGAATCTCCCGTCAATGTTGCATAGAATCTCTGTGTCTATTCAGGCACTGATATCACAAAAAGCCAGTAGGCTTGATCAAAAATTATATATATATATAAAAAAACGTGAACAAAATGAGAAACGAGACAGGCAACATAAAGAACATTCTCTTCATCAGTTGTCCCCTGTTTTATCTACTCCGCGTTTTGAAGGAATATTCTTTAAAATAAATGTCAGGATAGAATAAGCAAGTACAAAATGAAAGTTCGAATTTTGAAGAATCCTGCTGAGAATAAATTCATTAAGGTTCAAGATGTAGAACACCAGAAATAAGGGATGGGTTGATGCTGAATTTTAATGGTGTAGTATGCTATAATTATTGTGCAGGGTCAGGAATTTCGACGAGCGAAAAAGCCCAACCTGGATTCCAATCCTACGCCAAAATTTCTATAGCGTCATATGACTTGGGAAGGGTGAAGATAAAATAAGATGAAGATAAATATTATACTACGCCCATACTTATGTATGTATATATATATATATATATATATATAT
>NC_068998.1:4131651-4133564 GCF_001194135.2 Octopus bimaculoides | reverse complement strand
ATATATATATATATATATATATACACATACATACAGGCGCAGGAGTGGCTGCGTGGTAAGTACAATAGCTTGCTTTTCAACCACATGGTTCCCGGTTCAGTCCTTCTGCGTGGCACCTTGGGCAAGTGCCTTTTACTATAACATCGGGACGACCAAAGACTTGTGAGTGGATTTGGCTGACAGAAACTGAAAGAAGCCCGTCGTGTGTGTGTGTGTGTGTGTGTGTGTGTGTGTGTATGCGTGTCTGTGTGTGTGTGTGAATGCATTAAATATATATGTACACATATATATGTACATACATACATACATACATACATACATACCTGGACTTGTGGGACTGAAACCGAAGCCATGAGGTTGGGAAGCAATCTTCTTACCACACAGCCAAGCCTGCGCCTACGCTTAATTGCATAGGCTTCATTGTATTGCAATTCTCCTACTCTCATGCATTTAACCGATTTAGCAGATTTACGTTACACATTACGAAATCTTACTCTTATCACCAGCCAGAAGTAATAACATCGCGTAACTATATTACACGCGTATGGATTATACAATACACCGGAATAAAATGTTTTCTTTAACTTCTAAGTACACTTTCAGTACACAGTTTATTTAATCTTCTGCAAAGTCTAATCTATTTTGTTAATACTTCAGCGTGGAAATCGTTTAACTTTTTCCACAAACATTCTCTTTTTTAAAATTTCTCTTTGATTTTCTTCAATTAACGAAACTTATTCCGACTTCTACATTCTTCAATGAGTTTTGCACACATTTTGAATTTATTTAATGATAACAGCTAAAGGCCATGACAGTTAAGAAAAAAATGTATATAATTTAATCGTGTTAATTACAGACAAATGTGGTCTGTAATGAGCACACAAAAAATATGGCGTCCATTTATCGCTTGATTATCTTTTAGTTTTTCTCATCTTTCTACTCGTTTCGGTCATTGGACTGTGGCCAGGCTGGGGCATCGAGTTAACATAGTCCTGAATCAACCAATTGTCTTATGAGTGAATTTGGTAGATGGAAACTGTGTGGAAGCCTGTCATATATGTGTGTGTGTGTGTGTGTGTGTGTGTGTGTATGTGTTTGTGCGTGTTTGTGTGAGTGTGTGTTTGTGTGATTGTGTGTGTTTATGCCTGTGTTTGACCAACCGCCGTTGGTCGAAGAAATCGTAAACATACTAATATCGGTTGTCATGCGATGGGGTGGGGTGGGACAAATACAGACTTACAAACACACACACACACACACACACACACACACACACACACACACACACACACACACATATATATATATATATATATACACACACACGCACAACTGGTTTCTTTCAGTCAACCTAATCCACTCACAAGGTGCCATGCAGTGGGACTGAACTCGGAGCCATGTGGTTGGGAAGCAACCTACTTACCACACAGCCACACACAGAAAGAGCGAGAGAGAGAGAGAGAGAGAGAGAGAGAGAGATGGCACTCGTTTGTTGATTGAATGATGATTCGAGTAAATGATGGAGTGATTGATTAAGTGGCTGACTGAGTGGTTAACTAATTAGTTCAGTAACTGATTGATTACGTAATTGCGTGATTAATCTAATATTTGACAGAGCGACTAATCTGTCGACCGACCAATTTATTGATTGAGTGATTGAGTGACTGAGTGAGTGAGTGATTGAGTGACTGAGTGAGTGAGTGAGTGATTACGTGTTTCATTGATTGAGTGATTGAATAATTAAGTCCATTGATTGATATAATCTGTGAGTGAGACAAAAGAAAGAAAAGAGAAGGGAACGAAAGAAATGCTGCAGCCATTTAAGGTTACATATTAAAAGTCCAGTGGTAAAGAAAAGCGCCATGACGCGGTCAGTGTTCACGTGACCTCCGCCCCCCCTCCCCACATCTGTC
>NC_068998.1:4130154-4130814 GCF_001194135.2 Octopus bimaculoides | reverse complement strand
ATATATATATATATATATATATATATATATATATATATATATATATACATATATGCACGCACATAGGTAGTTATATATGGATATATATATATGTAGACATGCATGTTACGAACACATTCAAACATACATATACATACACAGTCACAAATGAACTCGCAGATTCTCTCTCCCCCGCCCCCTGCCCCCACACATGCACCTATATGTGTATGCATGGGCACATGTTCATATGCAACCGTTGCATTATAAACTCACATGAAAATACCTCGGTGGCGTAATACATAATATAGTGCAATCGTTAAAGAATAAATGAATAAACAAAAACAAAACAACAAATATAAGAAAAAAAAAGCGAAGACAAGAAGAGCCAAAAATACGATATCTTGTGCATCCATGCGTCCATTTTCCCAGGAGACAGGTCGGTCGTTTAGGAACAGAGACACACAGACAAACAGACAGACGGACTGACATACAGACAGAAGGACAGACAGACATTCTTGCTTCTGACTCAACATGGCGACTTCATCTAGCTTCACTTGCCAATGATGCAAACGCCACAATGCCAAAGTCACCTCCAAGCAAGAGGACCACCACATAACGCCATCTCGTCCCCCCCCACCAACTCGTTTAATGCACTTCCACCTCCGCCGCCACCACCACCAC
>NC_068998.1:4119536-4123306 GCF_001194135.2 Octopus bimaculoides | reverse complement strand
ATATATATATATATATATATACACGTGCGTGTGTGTGTATATGTATATGTATGTGTGTGTGTGTGTATGTGTGTGGTATATTATCCTTTGATCACTCATCGAAACTGAGTAATTAACCGATGACTCTTGGTTGTGGAAGTGCATTTTGCCCCTCCCCCATATACATCTATATATATACACACACACACACACATGCACACGCACACACGCACATACACTTATATATGTATGTATAAATACATATACATATGTGTGTGTATACACATGTGTGTTTGTATAGAGAACTATGTATAAAAACGCAGCATGCTGTGGTAGTTATGCAAATATCAACAAAGGGCAGCTGCAACATTGACTTTGAGGTTTAAAAGTGGTGATAGAAAGTACAGCTAACACATACACATACATTGGCATACACTACATACACACATACACACATGTACACATACATATATGCATTCATACACACACACATATATATATGTACAAATACAAGATAGACTAATATATACATATATATATATATACATACATAGTTATATACATTCATATATATATGTATGTGCATGTGTGTGTGTACATATATGAATGTATATATATATATATATATATATATATATATATATATATATATATATATATATATACATACATATATATTTAAATATATACATACATGCATGCATACATACATATATATATATGCGTTCATTCATTCATACATACACACATACACACATACATACATACATACGAATCCACAGATCCACTATACGTGAGCATATTCACATACATACCAGCATATATATACATACATACATATATATATATATATATATATATGCATGCATGTATGTATATATATATGCATACATACACACGTATACACACACACAGGCAGAATCGCACACAGTCACATGCACAAAGCAATATATGCACAGATACATACTAGTACATATGCATACATAAAATTCCACACACGTACACACGCTCACACACACACTCTGTCACAAGCACATACATATACGCATTGCGCCTGTTTTATATTATGTTATATATTATTTATATCTCATATGTTTTTGTTGCTGTTGTTGTTGTTGTTGTTGTTGTTGTTGTTGTTGTTGCTGTTTCCTTTGTTGATGATAATGGAAATAACAGTTCAATTCCCGTCAGTTGGCCTACATCCTCCCTCCTCCTCCGTCCTCCGTCCTCCTCATCATCATCACCATCATCATTACCATCACCATCATCATCGTCATCATCATCATCACTAACACTACTACCACCACCACCACCACCACCACCACCACAATTATTATTATTATTATTATTATTATTATTATTATTATTATTTTTATTATTATTCGTTCTTAGCTGGTTCCTTAGTTCGGTTTGGCGGAATTTCAGTTATAAATTCTAGGACAAAAGAGGGTAGAAAGAGATTGCATGCGGTGCTGGTGGTGGTGTTGGCGGTGGTGGCGGTGGTGGTGGTGGTGGTGTTGGTGGTAGTAGTGGTGGTGGTGCAGTGTCATGCGGTATGGTGTGGTGTGAGTCAGTGTGTTCTAGTGTGATGTGGTGCGTCGTAGTTTTATCCAATGTATTCTAGTGCTAGTTGTATGGAGCATAGTACGGTGTGGTGCAAATGTAGTGTCAGGCATAGCGTGGAGTAGTGCCGTTTGCTGGGAAATCTTTCGGTATTAGTAGATGACGTCACTCACTTTCTTTTCCAGCCCAGTCTATGTATGTCAAGAGGGAACGATGCGTGGGTGAATTACGTCATGTACCAATACCGAAAGATTGCTGTTTAATGTGGCGTGCATAGAGTATAGTATAGTGTAGTGTGATGTTGACTGATTTGGTGTGGTGTGCTGTAGTGTTATGCAGTATGGTTGGTTTGGTGTTGTGTAGGGTGGTGCGGTGCAGTTTATCAATGTATTGTAGTGTTTGTTGTGTGTATAGATCAGTAGTTCTCAACCAGGGTCCATGTAAGATTTTTGGAGGTTCACGTAATAAAATCGTAAATTGGGGATTCACAATAGTATATCAAGGGGTCCTGAAAAGCTTTGCTTTAGATGTATGCATCGGTATTTAAAGAAACAGTGAAGTTTCTTTCGCTAACATTTTCCATAATTCAACTTACGCAAGTTGAGGTGTGGTAAATAAAATTGGAATTTTGAAAGAAGTTTCTATAAAAACTAATTTTTAAACATCGAATGCCTATGAGGGTCCACCATAATATGAAAAGAGAGACTGAAGGAGTGGCGCCCCCATCGTCCCAATATATCCTTGTTATGATTTTACTATCAATTTTTCCATGGTTATTACTTTGATGAACCTTCTGTCAAGACCTTTCAACTTGTCACTCGCTTTCTTCCCCAGCAGATCTTTTCTCTATTGAGCTTCCAGTTAATCATAAATCCTTTTATTCTAATAACTTATTTCCTCCAACTGCCGCTCAATGCGACTCGCTACCTTTGTCTTACTGTCCCCTGTTCTATGATATTCAGGCCTTTAACTCTTTCCCACTCCAAAAGTGTTTTCATAAATTTGTCCTAAACGTCCATGATTGGTTTCAGATTTTTTATTATCCCTTGCTTCATACGTTCCGAGTAAGATAAAGCTTTCCTTTCACAAGCCCCAAGTTACTCCGGTGGTTCAAAAATACAACGAATGTGTACCATACAAAATGCATGGACACCAAGGAAATATGTTCTGTGAATTACAAAATACACGGAACAAGCAAAGGGCGGAGATTTCTGTCAGTCGACATCTTCTGGATTTGTAGGTCCCTTAGACATTAGAATGGTACATCCTCTGACATATATCAAAGATACGCTTTTACATATCTGTGTGTGTTTGTGTTTGTTCTTCATCACCGTTTGATAACCTGTGTTGGTGTGTTTACGTCCCAGTAACGTAGCGGTTCGCCAAAAGTGTATGATCAAATATACCAGTATTTCTTTTTTTCCTTTTTAAATGAGTATTGGGTGGCAGGTGGGAGTGGGGGGGGGTCGATTCGTTCGACTAAACTTCTTCAATGCGTTACTCCAGCATGGCCGCAGTCTGAAGACCGAAACAAGTACCAGAGTAAGAGAACAAAGGAATAGAAGAATGAAAGGAAAAAAAAAACGATTGAGAGGATGAAAGGGAATCCTCGAGACAACATCGATGCACCCACGCGCAACACGTTCATCTTCAGAATCTACCGTCGTCATCGGAATTTTCGGACTTTTTAAGAATTCGAAGCAAAAAAAACAAAACAAAAAAAAAATGGTAACAGTTGAAAATTCCAGAAATAGCCTCCGAAAACAAATCATAATATTGAAAAATGAAAATCCCTAAAAAGGGGTTAGCAAAAAGCAGCCCCTAATATTCACAGACAAAACAACATAATTTACACGCACAGACAGACATACGCATAGATCATCGTAATTGCTATCATCTTCATATCAAATACGTCTTGCCGCACATGTACACACATACACACATACATATACATACACACATACATACATATACATACATGCATGTACATACATATACACACACATACATACTGTACGTCACATTGTACACGTATACACTTACACACACTTATATATACTTGACCCTGTGAAAAAAAACATCATTGAACGAGATTTTTGCCTTGACAAAAGAAATTTTTTTAGTGTCCCGTGACCCGGTTTCGTGTCCTCGTTATAACCGCTTCACTTACTCTGTTTAATGCCTTCGGGGTGGACGGAGCGGAAGGTAGTGGGTGGAGAGAAGGGTGG
>NC_068998.1:4114601-4116096 GCF_001194135.2 Octopus bimaculoides | reverse complement strand
TACACATTTACACCTAATCACATATATATATATATAAACTACCTACTCGCTTCCGCCCTCTCGTTCTGTGTATATATACGTATATATGTGATTAGGTGTAAATGTGTATGCGTGTGTGTGTGTGTGTGTTTGTGTGGGTGTGCGTGTGTATAATAACAGTCTGACTAAGGTCCACATGACTTAAAGTTTCGTGGGCGCGTAGAACCCGGTCATCTCATCAGATGCCTCCAATTATCTGATGAGGTGGACGCATCCTGCCTGACTACGAAACTTTAAGTCATGCGGCGCTGAGTCAAAACGTTATTAAAAAAATACATGTAACTCCTACCAAATGTGTGTGTGTTTGTGTGTGTGTCTGTGCGTGTGCGTGTGTGCATGTCTATATACACTCACACTCACAAACATATATATATATATATATAAATGTATGTGTGTATAAGTGTATGTACGTGTTTATACATATATATATATATATATATATATATATATATATATATATATATATATATATATATATACATATATGTATGTATGTATGTATGTATGTATGTATGTATGTATGTACGTATGTTTGTGTGTGTCTGTGTGTGTGTGTCTCACCACCGCTTGACAACCGGTGTTGGTTCGTTTCCGTTCCCATAACTTAGCGATTTGGCAGAAAGAAAAAGAGAGAGAGACAGAGAGTAACTAACAGATTAAGTGCCAGGGTTAAAATATATATATATATATATATATATACTGGGGTAGATTTGTTCGAATAAAATTCTTCAAGGCGGTGCCCCAGCATGGCCGCCGTCTGATGAGTGAAACAGGTGAAAAAATAAACAATTCATGTACGCTTTACCATTTTTGCACATTCTTTAGCTTCGCCTATGGGGCACCCCTGAGCTTAGTAGTAGTAGTGGTGGTAATATGTGTGTGTGTGCATCTATATATGTGCATGTATTTACGTATGTACACGTATACATGTATATATGTGAATGCATGAATGCATGTGTGTGTGTGTATATATCTATGTATATGGGTGCATGTGTGTATGTATGTATATGTATGCGTGTATGTAGCGTATCTGTTGCGTCTCTTGTAATTCCCTTTGGGGCTCTTTCGAAAGAAACACAGAATTTTAATTATTCAGTTCAGAGAATCCTCAGAAATACCTCACCAACGGAGCCAGTGATTGAACCAGCATGTGGTCTAATGACCCGCTAGAAATAAAAACCGAATCTCCCTCACATGCTATGCACCATATGCAGTCTTCGAAAGCGAAAGTATCCATTTAAATACATGCTAGATATTCTAACGCACGACAAAGAATGACTGGACAGTCACGCTTGGAACATATTTGATGGTAGGTCTTCTCGGTGCAGGACGAACCTGGTTCTGTTCTCTATTCTCTGTAGATCAAGGGGATGGCCGCCGACCGCAGTTTACTGGTATAGAAATGTATATATGGGTATATATGAGAAAGCGCATGTATATATATATATATATATAT
>NC_068998.1:4113080-4113462 GCF_001194135.2 Octopus bimaculoides | reverse complement strand
GTGGTGGTGGTGGTGGTGGTGGTGGTGGCGGCGGCGGTGTGTTGTTGGTGCTGATGTGCTGATATTGACAACATTATCATCTTTCAACATCAGCAACACTATTTCATAACACAACGCCGTCGCTGCCATCCGCACCACCACCATCATCATCATCATCATCATCATCATCATCACCATCATCATCATCATCATCATCGTCATCGTCATCGTCGTCATCATCATCATCATCATCATCATCATCATCATCATCATCAGACATCAGCAACAGCAATAACAGCAACAGAAGCAGCACCGTCATCATCATAATCATCATAAACATTATTGTCTTCTTTGACGTCGACGTCGTCGACGTCGTCATCATCATCATCATCATCATCAGCAT
>NC_068998.1:4107987-4109277 GCF_001194135.2 Octopus bimaculoides | reverse complement strand
TATTTCTCTTCTGTTCAAATCACAGCCAAGCCAACTTCGCCTTTTCTTTTCTTCTGTGTGTTTGATAAAATAATATAATTAGACCAGAGATTGGATTAACGGAATATTTAGAGCGTATTTTTTTTATTGACCGATCTCATAATGCATGTGGATTTCTCAGTTCATACATCCATCATATTGTCTATCTATCTATCTATCTATCTGGTCAGAGCGATGAAACCGTTCTGCACGCACTCGTGCAGTGTCCAGCCATTTCCGACCTGTGGACCTATGTCGAATGACTGCTGTCACGTGTGGGACGAGTCGATTTATCAGCCGAGTCTATCGTCAATATTGTCGCGCCTCCTTCCTTCAAACGGGAAGGAAGAGCCATTTCCATCGTACTTGTGGCTACGGCGAAAGAATGTGTATGGTGGACGCGCGTCTGAAAGGACTAGAGACAAACACTTTCCTCTCTGGTCAATGTCTGATCAACTTCTTCAAGTATCACTTGAAGAGGAAGGTGAGAGTAGAGGGGGAAGTTTTGTCTAGTGAATGTTTCAAAAAAAGATGGGTGAATGTAGCCAGGATGGCACGGGTGAATGACGGAGCCAGCTTGAGCATGATCCTATGAACCAGAAAACACAAAGGAAAAAAGAGTTACCTACATGCAAATGTGTTATTGCATGACATTACTGCCCGAGGTTACCGTAGTCTTTTCGTGGGTCTTGCTTTCCACGGATAAACCTCCCCACTTTTGGGAACTTTCTGAACTATTTCGACTTTTGTATATCCCAAACGATTTCGATCCCTTTTGAGCGTTGTCCGTATTTTTATTTTTTATTTTTGTTTATTTTCGCCTCCCCCCTCTCGAAAAGAAAGACTCTACATTGTATTTGTCCCTTCTATGTTCAGCCCTGTGTGGCCAATAAAGTTATATATTTATCTATCTATCTATCCATCCACCTATCTATCTATCCACCTATCTATCTATCTATCCACCTATCTATTTATCTATCCACCTATCTATCTATGGGATGCGGGACGAGCGTGTCGGCATACGCGGACGACGTCACCGTCATAGTGTCTAGCCAAAAGCACATCGAGCTTGTCGGCGAGACACTGAGAGACTACGAAGCGGTAACGGGAGCGAAAATCAACCGGGATAAGTCAGTGGGCTTGCGGCTCGGCACCTGGAGAAGCAACCCCATGCCGTCAAGTAGCGCCTCCGTCGTGGGACGTTGGACTGACGGTCCGGTTGAGATGCTCGGGGTCTGGTTTGGTCCAGACCTCCAAACGGAGAAGAACTGG
>NC_068998.1:4103166-4104178 GCF_001194135.2 Octopus bimaculoides | reverse complement strand
TAAACACAAATCTGAACAGGAATATAAAATATGAAAATAAATCAGTCAAGTCTCCTGAGATTTCTGGAACAAATTGTTCCATTTATTGGTAAATGGTTCCAATTAGAAGAAAACAAGGGTCTGTGTGTATTTTTTTATAATATATTATCGTATCTCCTACAAATTATTCTCCAAGTTGTTAACAAATTCTTTAAGAAATGAAGTTTAGAAGAGGTGGTGGTGTAAACTTAAAAATACAAGATCACAAGTGTAGCATATACTGTATGTGTATATATATATATATATATATATATATATATATATATATCTTCCGTCTCTAATAAAACAGATAGTCTTTGTTGTTGTTGTTGTTGTTGTTGTCGTTATCATTTAGATTGTTACTGCTATTCATATTGTAGACGTTGCTGTTGTCGATGGTGATGTTGATGATGTAGATGTTGTTGTTGTTGCTGCCGCTGTTGTTGTTGTTATTCTTGTTGTTGTTGTTGTTTAGCCCCAGGTTAGCCTCGGTTGAGAATACCTGTTATGAATGATGTTCCAACAATGATCCTCCTGTCATTTTATCAAGCATTAGAAAATATTCTAAAATAGATTTAAATTTTGGCACAAGGCCAGCAATGTCGAGTGGGTGGGTGGGTGGTTAAATTGATTTCAGAAGGACTGCTCCAACGAAGTCGCGTATTGTTCTTGCCTTCGAAACGCGGAGTAGATGGAGCAGGGACAACTGAAGAAGGGAAATTTTCTTTATGTTGCATGTCTCGTTTCTCTGTTTTTTTTCGTTGTTCGAAAAAAAGTTCGTTTTCTGTTTTCGTCTTTATCTTTTCGTTTCTCATTGTGTTTAACGTTTTTTGTGATGTTCTGTATCCATATATGCTTGTGTGTATACATATAGATGTTGGTATGTACAAATATATATTATTCATGTTATTATATATATATATATATAGATATATATATATACAAATACACATGTACATATCTACATATACATTTGTATATGTATGTATGTATA
>NC_068998.1:4101407-4103156 GCF_001194135.2 Octopus bimaculoides | reverse complement strand
TACATATAAATATACATATATATACATATATATAGACATATATATATGTATATCTATATACACACATATATATATATGTACATATATACATATGTACATATTTATGTGTGTACGTGTGCCTGTATGTATATATATGTATACGTATATGTGCTTCGTTTTGTTTATACACGGATTGCATTTCTTTTTTTTTCTTTTATCATTCGCTACTCTACATAGTAACATTATATATCATTCTTTAAAAACTACAACGACGCCATGATGGATTAAATGAAATCCAGGTGAAAACACTATAATCCCTTCGTAAATATACACCTTGTTTGGAAACGAACTTATTTCGACCTAACTCACATTGGACATTGGCAGCACCTAAAACCTAGGGGCTGGTTAGCTGAGCGATTGGTGCGTTTGATTAGGGAGTAATTCATATAATTAGGGGAGTACGAAGGACCTCAAATCGTTGTGGTACGTTTAGTTGAATGGGTACTTTTTATCGAATTAATTATTAATTATCTTTTTACATAGTTATTTCTTCTTCTTCTTCTTCTTCTTCTTCTTCTTCTTCTTCTAGTTGTAGTAGTAGTAGTAGTAGTAGTTGAAATAATAACAATAATAATGATAATAATAATATTAATAATAATAATAATAATAATAATAATAATAATAATAATAATAATAATAACAATAATAATAATAATGATAATAATAGTTTCAAATTTTGGCACAAGGCCAGCAATTTCGAGGGCGGTGGATAGTTCGGTTATATCGTCCCCAGTGATGAACTGCTACTTATTTTATCGATCTCGAGAGGATGAAAGGCAAGGTTTACGAACATAGAGCAGAAGGCTTTATAGTTTTATATTATATCCTCTGTGGTCATGCGCAGCCGACTCGCTTCAATAATATGGTCAGCTTTTATCATTATTATTATTATTATTATTATTATTATTATTATTATTATTATTATTAGTTAAGATCAGAAACAAAAAGAATATTTTTGTTCAGAGACTTTCTTTCGAAACCTAACATGACCAATTAAAACTTATGTAGTTGTCCTGCAGATATAAACATTTTTTTTTTTTTTGTCTTTTAAAATTCAGAAGCAAAGACAATATTTGTAGAAAAATTGTTTCGAAACGTACAAGTTCCAAGCCTTGATGGTAGATTTAAGTTTATTTTTACAACTCTTTAACACTTTAACTAATTTCAATTTGAGAGCTGCGCCCATGTTGGTGCACATTGGTCCTGTTATAAAAACAATCGAGACCAAGTTGCGGACTTCGGACGAAGAAATTGCTTAACAAATGCACAATCATCGGACGGAATTTGTAAAGACAACAGAATATGAGTATATAGGACTGCTCGCAAGTTGAACATTTAACCCTGCATTATTGTTGCTGTTGTTGTTGTCTAAATTCCGAAGATCGAGGTTGGTTTTTTTTGTTGGTAACCGGATCCTTGTTTCTAAGAAGAATTCGAATAATTATAAAAAGAAGAAAGAAAAAGAAAAAAAACAATAACACACACATATCGTATGTGTATGTGTGGGTTCGTGTGTGTATATATATATGTATGTATATATATGTATGGATATATATATATGAAATATATGTATATTATATATATATATATATATATATGCATGTATGCGTTTGTGTATATGAGTGTGTATACATGCGTATATATACATACATTTATATGTACATCTAAATATTTACGAATTCTAATAGACATAGCCGTGTATATATATAT
>NC_068998.1:4100110-4100760 GCF_001194135.2 Octopus bimaculoides | reverse complement strand
TCGTCAATTAGTAATAGAATTAATAATTATTAATTATTAATTCTATTACTAATTGACGATTCCCTGCCCTTATTCTTGTATATATATATATATATATATACACACACATAAGGGTACACTTATATATGCATGTGTATACTAGCTCGTAATTGCGCACACACACAAATACACACATATATGCATACATATGTTAATATGTACACACACACACATACACATGTACATCTATGCACATGTGGATGACGATGTGTTTGCATATATATATATAATATATATATCCTCACGCACACATACATACAGATGCTTTATTTTTGGCTTACTTTAATCTGATATTTTGCGAACTGTTGACCTATTTAACTCATAAATAGGTCAAGAAAACAAACTAACATTGAAACATTTAGCGTTTGGCATTGGGGTGGGGGTGGGGAGAGCAGGCGGAGTTGTGGGAAAGAAGAAGCAGGAGGAGGTGGAGAAGGTGAAGGAGGAAGAGGAGAAGAATTACCGCTACAACAACAACAACAACAACAATAGCAAGGAGAACAATTATAAGATTAGAAACAAGAAGAAGCTATCAGAAGATTCGAAGTGACCATCACCTTCAAATGGCATGGCTTAAAATATATATATATATATATATATATATATATATA
>NC_068998.1:4098483-4099659 GCF_001194135.2 Octopus bimaculoides | reverse complement strand
TATATATATATATATATGTATGTATGTATATATATATACATACATACATATATATATGCATACAAAATCGTGTCTGTGAGACTGGAGATCTTGAAAAGAGAAAAAAAGAAAATGTCTTCTCCTCCCACACTTGTCACGTGACGAAGAGAATTGCGTTGATGAAATTCTTCGCATTTTGGTTTACAGTTTTTATCTCTAGGAAACATTGAACTATGTCAATGAAGCACACTACGTGATCGCACGACCTACATCGGATAATGTGGGCCTGTCTTTTGCAAAAAAGATAAGAAAAAAAAGACGAGAAGGTCACGGCAGGAAAGCCTTATATTATAAAACAGACTCGGGGGCTAAACTACAGCAATAACAACAACATCTTCTCATGTGCCATGCCTACAGGGGTCGACAATCATGTCTCGCCATCTGAAGTCTGAAGGTCCATAATTCTTCTTGGGAAAGATAGAGCAGAATTTTCTCATTTCTTTCTTACGGTTTCATCAGTTAATTCTGCTACTCTCCTGCTCGCCTATTTGTAAATATTCCAGGCAGAAGGCCTATGGGTGAGGGGATCGATTCGTGTGACATCGGAGCATTTCCACAAACCAGTGGTCTTGAGCTACATATGTCTAGGGAGCCAGTCCTTCTCTGAATCTTTTATATTTATAACTATATAATATACATACAAATATTTTTTTTCTACTCTAGGCACAAGGCCCGAAATTTGGGGGGAAGGGGGCCAGTCGTTTAGATCGATTCCCAGTACACAACTGGTACTTAACTGGACCTCGGCGGAATTTAAACTCAGAACATAAAGACAGACGAAATACCGCTAAGCATTTCGCCCGACGTGCTTACTTTTCTTATTTCTTTACTGCCCACAAGGGGCTACACACAGAGGGAACAAACAAGGACAGACAGAAGAGTTAAGTCGGTAACATCGACCACAGTGCATAATTGGTACTTATTTAATCGACTCCGAAAGGATGAAAGACAAAGTCGACCTCGGCGGAATTTGAACTCAGAACGTAGCGGCAGAGGAAAAGTTAAACGCGTTTTTTTTTTTTTGTTTTTTTTTGTTAAGAAACGAAGGACTTGCGAAGTAAGTTCTGAAAGATTCTGCAGCAACTGATGTGAAGATATCATCATCATCGTCACCATCACCATCACCATCACCAACAC
>NC_068998.1:4091418-4092002 GCF_001194135.2 Octopus bimaculoides | reverse complement strand
TTGCAGTGGTGTAATTCTTTTACTGTTTTTTTTCCCCAGGTATTTTTCGTTTTCCAAATTTGCTTTTTAATTTCTTGTTTTTTTTCTTTCATTTTTGTATTTTTTGTGCATTTTGCCAATTTTTGTAATTTCTTGTTTTATAATTTATTTTTTTATTTCATTTTTTTTTTCATTTTTTTTTCTATATCATTTGCACTTGTGTACATGTCTGTGTTGCGTGCGTGTATGTGTACATGTATGCGTTGTATGTATGTGTTTGCGTTTGTGCATATGTATGTGTGTATGTTTGTTTGTGTGTGTGCATGTGTCTTTGTTGAGAGAGAGCGTCTGCGCTTTGTGTATGTCTGTGCGTTCTCTTTTATTTATCTATTTATTTATTTATTTATTTATATATTGTGTTTTTTAAGTGTTGTTTATTGTCGCTTCTTTAAAAAAATAAAGACATACGAACAAATTGGAATTATTTGCTTAAAATGGATTGGATCAAATCGGACCTTGAAAGCGAAGGACATGATGTCGATGTCGATATTGTGTGGCGTAGTATGGGATGTGGTGGGGGTGTTGTGTGGTGCTGTGGGGGTGTT
>NC_068998.1:4087051-4090836 GCF_001194135.2 Octopus bimaculoides | reverse complement strand
TGTGTGTGTGTGTGTGTGTGTGTGTGTGTGTGTGTGTGTGTGTGTGTGTGTATGTTTGTGTGTATCATAGTTTTTAGCAGCAGTGTGGCCTTCCCCTCAGCCCCATCCTCTCACCTCATATATACACATATATAAAAATGCTTGGTTTTGTTTTAAAAAATGGAATTTACCATTAAACTGAAGGATTGCTCGATATTTTTGGCAGAGTACGAATTTATTATTCTTTGAAAAGAATACTGTTGACAGTGACTGCGAAGTTTCGGTTTGCAAAGCCATCATATTCCCGTATGTATGTGAGTATAGCTATGCGTGTCTTTCTATTTGTATTGATAACTGGTATTGGTTTGTTTACGTCTCCGTAAACTAGCGGTTCGGCAAAAGCTCAGATAGAATAAGTACAAGAAAACAAAGATCCAAGAACTGGGGTTGATTTGATCGACTAAAACCCTTCAAAGCGACACCCCGACATGGTCGCAATCCAATGACTGCGACAAGTAAAATATAAAGAATATATATGAAATAAAATTGGTTCAAACAGGATTACCTCGAATATAGATTTCAGTTCATTTACTCTTCAGGATTTTTACTGCCTCCTCTCCTTCCCTCCTCTTCACCCACACCGTTGTTCTGAATTCACACGAGACTAAAGAAACGGTAAAATGGTAAAATGGTAAACTGGAATGTGAGAAGCAACTGGATTAGTATTTCACAGAACATTTATTCACAAGATTTGTGAAACTGGAGATAAAAATCATTCCCAATAAACTTGCTACTTTTTATTTAACCCCAGGTTAGACCTGATCCAGAAATCTTATGATCAAAAACAAGAGATGTTCTAGCTGTGACTGTCCTGCCTGTTGCGTGTCAAGCGTAGAAATTACTGCTGAGAAATGTGACGTGAAGTGTTATGCTCAAGAACACAACGCCCCACCCTCTCTAGGAATTGAAACCTTGATCTCGCGATCGTAAATGCAACATCCTAACCATTAGGCCATTCATGTCCGTATTCATACCATATCCAGTATGCGTCCTTATATAGATGTGTGTGTATATGTATATTCTTTTATTCTTTTATTTGTTTCAGTCATACGACTGTGGCCATACTGGAGCACCGCCTTTAGTCGAAGTAATCCACCCCTGGACTAATTAGTAACCATTATCACTGAGCTCGTATTATTATCGTTTGAGCGTCGCATCCGTTTCTTTTACATCATGAATTCAAATCTCGCCGAGAACACCTTTGCTTTTCCTCTCCCTGGGATCGATAAGGTAAAGTACCAGTCAAGTTCTGAGGGCGATGGCCTCCACTAGATTGCCTCCTCTCGCATATTTGCAGTTCTTGTTCTTAGCTTAGAAACCATTATTGTTCTTAAGAAAGCAAACTGGCAGAATCGCTAGAGCGTTGGGAAAATGCTTTCAGTGTTTGTTCGGTATCTTCACATTCATTCTGAGAGAGAGACGGGAGGTGGGGGGAGAGAGGGAGAAAGACATATAGACAGTATGCGTGTGTGTGTGTGTGTGTGTGTGTGTTTTAAGACATCGTGGTAAAATGAAAAGACAACTGAAGGCGGCGAGCTGGCAGAATCGTTAGCACGCCGGACGAAATGCTTAACGGCATTTCGTCCGGCTTTACCATCTGTATTCAAATTCCGTCGACTTAGCTTTTCATCCTTCGCAGTCGATAAATCAAGTACCAGTTGCATACTGGGTCGATCTAATCGACTAGCCCACTCACTCAAAATTTCGAACCTTGTGCCTAGATTAGAAAAGAATCGTTTGCACGCCGAGCAAAATTCTTAGGATGCATTTCGTCCGTCTTGACACTCCGCGTTCAAATTCCACCGAGGTCGACTTTGCTTTTCACCCTTTCGGGGTCGATAAATTAAGCACCAGTTGGTTGAACACTGGGGCCGTTATAATCGGCTTACACACACCCACGCCGAAATTTCTGACTTTCTGCCAAAATTTAAAACCAGTATAAAAAGATAGTTGACAGCTATGTCTAGCAAAACGAGCGACCACGTGGACGTACAAGCTTAGCGCCTTTCACATTTTTCTCTAAATTAAACTGCAATAAAATGATATAAAAACCATCGTTAAAGGAGTGAAATTAATTCAAATACGTCTTGGATTACTAGCGTAAGTATGCTTGCACCTAATTTAATTATTATAAGGAACGCATTTTTGCTAAGCGGTTAATTATTGTGCGAATTTTTTTGTTTTCTTATTGTGGGGGGATAATTTAAATTTTTTATTAGTTATATTTATTTATTGGTGGCAGTGTTAAATGGCGAAGTGACACCTGATCATTAAATCCGGATTAAAATTTTACGGTTTCCTGAACTAAATACAAACGGATAATCTCGAAATTCATTCGAATCTGTGGATAAAAGAGGATACGGCCTCATTCACCCCTCACTAACACATGCACACACACACACACACACACACACACACACATTCACAGGTATATATGTATATATATGTATGTGTGTCTCTGTGTATATATATACATATATATATATATATATATATTTATATGTATGTATGTATGTATGTATATAAATGCACAAACCCATATTCACGCATATATATGTATGTCGCTGAACAAAATAAATTAGTTATAATAGCTGAATTAAGTGCAAGCGCACCTAATGTTAGTAATCTAAGATCTTAGAATTTATTTAATTAACACCTTTGATGATGTTTTGAAACAATTTTATTGCAATTTAATTGACAAAAAAAGAAAAAATAACAAGGTCGATCGTTTTGACAGATTTCGCAGCCTATCCATCCATCTGTCCATCCATTCATTAATACATCCATCCATCTATATATATGTATATACATACATACAATCATACTTTTACATATATATATGCACACATACACACGTATACATATTCATTTCTTAGATAGATAGATAGATAGATAGATAGATAGACAGACAGATAGATAGATAGATAGATAGATAGATAGATAGATAGGTATGTAGGTATATCGTTAGGCATCTCTGCCGACGCGTCAACGATTCTGTCGCTCTCACACAACGACCTTGACACTAGAGCAATGGGAAATGAAATTTTTTCCTCAAGGACAGAACTCGGGAATCGAAACCATGATCTACCGATCGCGAGTGCAACACTCTAACCCCTAGGCCACGATATATATGAAAATCTTTATTAAATCCTGAACATAGTTCTATGGAAGAAATAAATTGTACCATTTGTGATACAGTTTATGACACGTCTCCACGTCACTCGGATATTACGCCTTTGAAAATCATACAAGTTGGAAACCGGTTAAGTGTATAAGTTTGAATTCAAATAAATCTTCATATACACTGTCAATGCAGCTTCAAGCAAGCAAGCAACCAACCAACAAACAAGCCTACCTACCCACCTACCCACCTGCATGTTCCGACTAAATTGTTAGTTAATTTGGACTTCGAGGTTGTCTCCCATGGAATTTCTTTATATCTATATGTATACACACACACGAACACACACACGCGCGCGCGCAAGCACGCACACATATATGTACAACTATTAATTAATTAATAAAGAGATTGATGTTTTCCCATTCGCTACCAGTGTAATTTTAATTAAATGATTTTTATTCACAGCTGACTATATTAAGTGTTTGTTCCCTGTATGGGCATGTGTGCATGTGCATGTGTGCATGTGCATGTGTGCATGTGCATGTGTGTGTGAGTATGTTTATATGCATCCATATATGTATATACATATATGCATATATATATATATATATATATATATATATAT
>NC_068998.1:4085671-4086590 GCF_001194135.2 Octopus bimaculoides | reverse complement strand
CCCTGTCGTCTGACACAGAATTACGGAGATCAGGCATTTGAAAAGCATTGATATCGATTAGGAGTCATACAAAGGTCAAGTTTCTATTTAAGTGTGCCTGTACTTATCTACCTACCGGCTCCATTATCTCCACCCCACAAACCCACCCCACCTGCATTCTACGCCTCTCTCTCTCTCTCTCTCTCTCTCTCTTTCTCTCTCTCTCTGTTTCTTTCTCTCTCTTGCTTTCGCGCGCGCGCTACTTCCACATCCATCTCCTCCTCCTTCACCTCTTCACCTCATGCTATACTATAACTATCGTTGCTGTTACAACCACTACCACCAGCACCAGCACCACCAATATTGCTACCACTACCACCACCACTACCACCACCACTACCACTTTTACTACTACTACTAACATTACTACTACTACCACCACCGTCACCACCACCATCACTACCAATTCCACCACTACCACTACTACTACTACTACTACTACAAGAATAACTACTACCACCAGAACCACCGGTACCACCACTACCTCCACGATCATCACCACCACCGCCGTCACCAATACAACTGCCACTCTTACTACCACCACCACCACTACCACCACCACTACTACTACTACTACTACTACTACTACTACTACTACTGCAACTACTACCACAACCACCGTCACCACCACCGCCACCACCTCTACCACGACTACTATCATTACCACTATCACTTGCCCCATGGCAACCAGCCTCGGTGGTTGCCAATATGTCTCCACCGTCACCTTACATCCCCGCCAACGCTACAATCATCAACACCACCACTTCTACCCTAACACTAGCAAATCGCCACCACCACCACTGATACCATCATCGCCATTTTAACAATCCTTATCAACACCACCACTACTACCACCAATACCACCACCAAGAAAAAGTAC
>NC_068998.1:4084849-4085661 GCF_001194135.2 Octopus bimaculoides | reverse complement strand
ATTATTAGTTGCATCTTTCCCACATCACTATTTCCACACCACCACCACCACCACCACCACACCAACAAAATCGTTGCCAGATGCATTCCTCCCCCATCCCCAATCTTCGCCACCGCCACCATCCCTCCAAACAGCATCAACAATATCCTCCCCACCCCCGTCGCCACAATCAGCATCACCATCACCATCACACTATCCATAAGACAAATCACCCCATAACCACCGCCCCATCACCGCCGCCGCCGCCATCGCTATCTGTATTGTAATTATATCGGCATACCAGCTTTTATTGATTGCAACCTGTGCAGCTAACTGTTGCAGCTAAACCAACATCAATCTGCAGCAACAGCGAATCTACGTCCCAATAAAACACATCAAATCGACTACGACAATGGAATTAGAGCAGAATTAATAGTATCGTCATTACTTTATTATTATTATTATTATTATTATTATTATTATTAGTGTTATTATTATTATTATTATTATAATTATTATTATTATATATTATTATTATTATTATTATTATTATTATTATTATTATTATTATATATTATTATTATTATTATTATTATTTTTATTATTATTATTTTTATTATTATTATTGTTATTATTATTGTTATTATTATTTTTATTATTATCTATTATTATTATTATTATCATTATCATTATTATAATAATAATGATAATAATAATAATTATTATTATTATCATTATAGTTGTTATTATCATTATTACTATAATTATCATTATTATCATTATTATTATTATAATTATTATCCTTATTATTGTTGTTATTATAACTATTATTA
>NC_068998.1:4083309-4084279 GCF_001194135.2 Octopus bimaculoides | reverse complement strand
GACAGAGAAACTCATTGTATGCATTCGCAGTTTACACACGCAAATTCACAGGTAAAATATGTATTTAAAAAAAAAATTAATAAATAAATAAATTCATGAATGGATGTTGTTTTCACAGCGATAATGCTCTTCTCAGTACATGAGTTGCTCCAGTTAACACGATTTTTTGCACTTCCTGCAGGGATGGTAGGCCTGGTATCATTTTCAGATAGTAGTAGTAGTAGTAGTAGTAGTAGTAGTAGTAGTAGTTGCTAGATATACTCAACCACTTCCGAGGTTAATAAAGATTCTTCAGCAGTTATCTGCAAAGATCGTTTTCTTTACTCAGCGTCTTCTATCCTCCATTAGACTGTAAAATAAAGATCGATAAAACACACACATACGAAACGACACAGTCTCTCACACAAACCTATACACACACTCTCACACATTTACACGCACATACACAAACACACACACACATACACACACACCCCTGATGTGGAACATATCCCGAGACAGCCTGCTAGCATCCGCCGGCTTATGTGGGTGCGTGCGAGTGACTGTGTCGTCATGTCGCAGTGCGTATATGTCATGTGCGCGTATGTAAGTGCGTGCGTGCGTGCGTGTATGTGTGTGTGTGTGTGTGTGTGTGATTGAGGCATTCAGAGGTGAACGGAATAGGTTACCAATTCTAAATATACCCAAATAATATAGTACTGTTGAGAGTCGATGTGCACGCGACTGTATGTGCGTACATGTATATGTGCGCATATACATATATATATATATCTGTAAAGATATGTGACACTTATTCAGTAGCCATCATAAAACTCCGAGTTTCCGATGCCCGGGCGGGGTTCCGCTCCAACCATCTCTTCAGTTATCCAGCCACCGGATATTCTATTTGAAAAACAACCGTTATGGAAATAAAAACAAAGGGAAATAAGGTCTCTTTCTTTCTTTTGTTGCCATTCCTGCCAAATATATA
>NC_068998.1:4082045-4083013 GCF_001194135.2 Octopus bimaculoides | reverse complement strand
ATATATATATATATATATATATATATACATGTGTGTATGTATGTATGTATTTAAGAAAATGAGATGATAAAGGAATAAACGATTATTTATGAATTTCATTGGCTTACAGTTGTTTCTGCTGTGTGGATGCAGTGTACTCATAGTGGAGTGCCCAAGTAACACCTTATAGCTTCATCGGTGCACATAACTATGAGCCCACTGCGGAAGACACTTTCCCAAGGTGCCACGCAGTGGGACTGAACCCAGGACCATCTGGTTGGGAAACAAACTTCCTACCACAAAGCTAAGCCAAGCCTATATGTATATGTAAACTTCAATGCCTTCCTGTAACTAAGTTTCATCTCTGGCCGAAGGGTTTCTTTTATTTCGTTCAAACTTGGCATGTGTATTGTGGCGGGGCTGGTTTGTTCCCTTTTTAATTCGTTCTTATTCAAAGACAAAATGGACAAGTCTTGTAGAGATCTGCGTCTGTTTTGTTTTTGTGTGTGATTAAATAAATTGATAAAGATTGATAATATTTATTTTCACTTAGTCCTGCTGTCGGCAAATAGGTGTGGTAATATGGCTATTGAGCAAACATCGCGGTTTGTTGGAGAATGTGAGGTTCATTAGTGTATAAATATTTATATTCATATTGGTCACGGTAAGGATTTTTTTCTTTTTTCGTAAGGGAAATATTTATGTTAGATGCAGACAATGGCAGCACCCATAAGTGGAATTTATGGCTATTAATAAAATATTTTGTGGGTGGGGGATATTTATGCGTGTGTGGAGTGAAAGGATGTGTGGGGTAAAAGGGTAAGTGAAGCGAAGGTTTCTAGTACATGCTGTGATGTGTGTATTAATCATACACACACGGATACGCACAGACATACGAACTCACGTATGCTCGCATATATATATATATATATATACATACTTACACACACCATAGGTACATACATTAATATGTATGTATGTGTATATAT
>NC_068998.1:4079595-4080150 GCF_001194135.2 Octopus bimaculoides | reverse complement strand
AGATCGTGATTTCGGACCGCGGACCGGGAGCCGCGTTGTGTTCTTCAACAAAACACTTCATTTCACGTTGCTCCAGTCATCTGGCAAAAGAGAGCGACCCTGCGACGGATTAGCCTTCTGACCAGGGCTAATGCCGGCCTGCTCGCTTAAGCCAGCAGGGTGACATCGTATATATTTTTTCTATTTTTCTTTTACTTGTTTCAGTCATTTGACAGCGGCCATGCTAGAGTACCGCCTTTAGTTGAGCAAATTAACCCCAGGATTTATTCTTTGTAAGCCTAGTAGTTATTCTATCGGCTCCTTTGGCCGAACCGCTAGGTTAAAGGGACGTAAACACACTAGCATCGATTGTCAAGCGACGGTGGGAGGGACAAACTCCGACACGTAAATACATACATATATACATGTATATATACGACGGGCTTCTTTCAGTTTCCGTCTACCAAATCGACTCACAAGGCTTTGGTCGTCCCGAAGCTATAGTAGAGGACACTTGCTCAAGATGCCATGCAGTGGGACTGAACCTGAAAACATGTGGTTGGGAAGCAAACTTCT
>NC_068998.1:4074719-4075522 GCF_001194135.2 Octopus bimaculoides | reverse complement strand
CCCAACCCTCCATCTAAACCTTCACCACCCCAGCACCACATCACCACGCCGCCGCCGCCACCACCAACACCACCGCTATGGCCACCCCTACCGCCACCCCAACCCTCCCGACCTAATTAGCAATCTGTCTCTATTTACTCCATCTCCTGTTGACCTAATTAAAACAGCCTCTCATAGGAATAACTATTTTCATTTGTTTCTTTATTGACCTAATTGCAAATATTTGTATCATTCAATAAATACCACTCTGCACAATAGAACACCGTATGGCGCCATGCCACACAGTTCCACCCTGTTTCATAGTGTACAACACTGCGCCCAATCGCACCCTTCGATACCACGCCGCGTCACATGATGCCACATCGTGCCATAGACGGCCATTCCGTGCAATGCCGTTCCACACTATATTTGACGCCATAAGACTTTCTTTATAGGCAAAAGTCTTGGAGATTTTTCTAAGAAACGAGTAGTCCATTACATCGACCTTCACTGCGCGATTAGTATTTATCTCAACGAACCCCGAAATGATGAAGGGCAAAAGATAACCTCGGCGGAATTTGAACTCAGAACGTAAAGACCTGGAAGAAATGTCGCATTTCATCCAGCTCGTTAACAGTTCTGCCAGCTCACCGCTTTTATTATAATAGTCTTTTCTACTAAAGGCACAAGGCCTGAAATTTAGGGGTGGGGTGGGCTAGTTGATAATATGGACCCCCAATACTCCAATGGTATTTATTTCATCGACTCCGAAAGGATGAAAGGCAAAGTCGACAAAGGCGAAATTTGAACTCAGAACTTAAAGA
>NC_068998.1:4073519-4074541 GCF_001194135.2 Octopus bimaculoides | reverse complement strand
CTTAAAGACGGACGAAACGCCGCAAAGCATTTTACCCGGCGTGTTAACGATTCTGCCAGCTCGCATCCTTTATAATAATGATATTCTTTTCTACTATAGACACAAGGTCTGAAATTGTTGAGGAAGACACACACACACACACACACACACGCACACACACACGCACACACACACACAGATTCACACAGTTATACACGTAAATACACACATGCTAACACATAAAAATCGCATAATACTCTCCGCCCCAAAATCACATGCAGGCATCACACAAACAGAGGCAGGGCCGGATGAAGACCCACGGAGGTCCTAAGCACATAAAAGATTTTGGCGGCCTCGTTTATATGTAATTGAAAATATAAATAATAAATTTTTATTTTTCAAAATGAAACAAAACTAACAATAAGATGGAAAATAATGTTTATTTTATATAGTTCTACTTTACTTATATTTTAAAAGTTTTATTTTTTATGCAAAGTCTTTGATCAGATCCTCACGATGACACGATGAGCACTTCGAAATAATATTTCTGATCTTAGAAACCATTTCGAATATTATTTTAGCAAGTTTAAAGCGATTTCTTTTGTGCCGTCAACCATTTACCATTTCTGTGGTGCCTCTCGCCTTCCCGTAATGCCCGAAGCACGTGCTTATTTTGCTTGGTTAATTCAGTGCTGCACACGGGCACTACACACACACACACGCACACACACACAAACATACATAACTAATCCATTAACCACATACACAAACAAACAAACAAACACCCAAATCTACAAATATAACCAAACTACAACCAGACTACAAAAAGAAAAAAACAAACCACTGAACACCACCACGCACAACCACTACATATGCAGTCATTAACCACGTGCCGCCCACGCACCGAATCACAATACACGCGTTCGGTCCTTGTCGTACTCTACTATTCGCTCACCACACACACACACACACACACACACACACATGTATATACCTATGCAGATTTATATTCAGAAACATACATACATATATATATATATATA
>NC_068998.1:4070158-4072925 GCF_001194135.2 Octopus bimaculoides | reverse complement strand
CTCTAGACATGCTTATATATATTTAAATGATAAATTTCTGGAAAGTTTTATAGGTTTTTATAGTTCCAGTGATAGATTGGATCTGCAGTCTTCGAATTATCTTTCTCTTTTCTTGTTTTGAGAAGCCTAATTTCTCAAGATTGGTAATTATGCAGTGTGTTACATATCCCAGGTCCCCAATAATTACAGGTATAAACCGGAACTTGTAATCTGAATAGAGTAGCTGCAGATTTCTCAATAGTTTATCGTAAGTATTTTCTTTTTCACTCATCTTCAGCTTTATGTTAACATTCGCTGTACACAGTTTTTCTTCTCTATCCCAAATCATTATGTCAGGACTGTTGTGCTTACATTTTATTGTAGATTTTACAAGGACATTCCACCAGTAGTCCTTTTTATCATGAATGGCTATGGCTTCTACCATATTGTGGGGATTTTATTTCCCTCTCCGACTCTCTCTCCCTCTCGCCCTTTTTCTTTATCTTTCTCTTCTTGTCTCACTCTCTCTATCTCACTTTCTTTCTTTTTATCTCACTTTCTCTCTTTTATCTCCCTCTCTCTCTCCCTCTCTCTCCCTCTCCCTCTCCCTCTCTCTCCTCTTCTCAATCTCTCACTCTGTCTCTACTGGAAGAAAACAGCTACGATAAAACCTGGAGAGGGATGGGCTCTGCTGCGATTAGATGCATAAGGCACACCGTCTATTGCAACAGCGCCCCCTACAACTACATCAGGGACCGAGAGATCAATTCAAGGCTAGTCGAGGCAAAATATGGCAGAGCAAGGCAGAGCAAAAGGAAATTAATATCGGAGATCCAGTTTTGTTTCTGCAGTCATGCAGAGTTCATCTTCGAGAATTCTCTTCAAAAAGTCACAACTCTCAAATTTCAGTCTTAACTTGAACAAGAAAAAAAAAATATATAGAAAAAATATACAAGATAATAATAATCTGTTAAATTAGGACTCATTTCTAACGAGATAAGGAAATTAGGCAAGATGTTCATTTGTATATTGTCATTGCATTGTTCCAAAAAGTCAGAAAACGGTGTGGAATGTATCATAGAAGACTGCGAAAGGGAACCGGACATGCTAATAAAAGAACCAGGCTGCTCTGTTGCCTGAGAATAAGTCCAGACGTCGCTGGTGTATGCGTCACTCGTATTGACATCTAAGTATGTGTGTGAATGTATGTATATATGACAGATAGATAGATAGATAGATAGATAGATAGATAGATAGATAGATAGATAGATAGATAGATAGATAGATAGACAGGCAGACAGACGGATAGATAGATAGATAGATAACCACAGACAGACAGACAGACAGACAGACAGATAGATAGATAGATAGATAGATACATACATACATACATACATACATACATAGACAGATAGGTAGATAGACAGACAGACAAACAGGCAGACAGACGTACATGTATGAATATATGTATATGTGTGTGTATGTTTATGTACATATGTATGCATGTATGTACATATATATATATATGTATGTGTGTGTGTGTGCGTGTGCGTGTGGGTGGGTGGGTGTGCGTATGTGTGTGCTTGTGTATAGTGTTTATCTCGATTTGTTCACATTCCGGTAACTTAGCGATCGGCAAAAAGATCATAAATACGAGCACAGAAAGATATATACGTGTGTTTGTGTGCGTGTGCATGTGTATGTGTGTGTGTGTGTGTGTGTGTGTGTGTGTGTATGTATGTGTGTGCATAAATGTGTCTGCGCAAGTGCATATGAGTCAATGTGTGCGCGTGTGTGTGAGTGTGTTTATGGGTGAGTATAGTTTCTAAATTTGGCACAAGGTCGCACACTTTGCTGAAGCCCGTGTTGTCGATATACAAATGAAGCAAGCACTTGATTGGTATTTATTTCTGTTCTGGAATCGACTGGACCAGAATTAGAAACAATATTACAGAAATGGCGTTGAGACGGCAGAAAACACACACACACACACACACACACACACCCGCACACGTATATAGGCATGTACATACACATTCACTCGTATATGTGTATGTGTATATATGTATATATATAGATACATGCATATATGTATATATACACACGCTCACATATATATACTTATACGCACTCACACACAGTCATACACATTAGTTTTTGTCTCTCTATGTGATTGTGTTTCTTTAACACATCGCTTGACAACCGCTGTTGGTCTGTTTACCACCACCCCTGTAACTTAACGACACAGCAAAAGAGCCTGATGAAAGAAATCCCTGACTTAAATAAAATTTTAAAAAATGAACTTAGATCGATTTCTTCGACTAAACTCCCTTGAATGCGGTGTTAATTTCGCCGATTCACAGAGGGTAGCAGGAAACCGAGAGATGTAACGAAATCTGACTGCGACATCGTCAGGGAATGACCCAAAGACGACACGATCAAAAGAGAAGATAGGATAGATGTGGTGATGCCAAATAGGAAGCATTAAAACAGTTGCGCCAAAGCGTCTCGTAAGAGCGGAAGAGGAGTAATATCACTATGAGCAAACAGGACTTAACTATCTTGCAATCGCATGTGAGCCAACCACAATTAAGGTTGTGTTTCAAGGATGTTTCATGTTTTGTTAGGGTACTCGCTTACTTGGTCTCGAAGTTTCCAGATGAAGTGGGACAGTGATGGATACTTTTTATATTTGTAAATTTGTGCATGCCTATCTATCTATCTATCTATCTATCTATCTATCTATCTATCTATCTATCTATCTATCTCACTCTCTCTCTCTTTCTAT
>NC_068998.1:4066121-4069146 GCF_001194135.2 Octopus bimaculoides | reverse complement strand
GTGTGTGTGTGTGTATGTATGTATATATGTATATATGCATGTATGTATGTATACATATATATGCACATATGTATACATACATATACATACATACATATATACATATATATATATACTTACATATATATACATATATATACACACACATACACACAGAAAAAATGAGAAAGAGAGAGAGTGAGAGAGAGAGAGTTCAATGAAATAATCAATAAGACAAGCAGATCTAGATAAAGCATTAGGCTTATGTCTGTCTCTTTCTGACTAACAGCAGGAATTCTTCACAAAAACATCAATAGTTCCATTTCTCTACATTCTCATCTGCCTCCAAATTCTATATGTGTATAATTTTGTGCGTGTGTATGCGTATATGCGTGTTTGTGCGGCTTCACGCATGTGTGTATGTATAGGTAAGCGTCTGTAGTTGTACATACATACATAACAGATACACACACACACACACACACACATATATATATATATGTATATATATATACACACATACGTATATATAGGTATATGCATATATGCGTCTAAGCAAGTAGTGGGAAGAAGATGAAAGACAAAAAGTACTCAACACTGGGTAGAGAACAAAATGATTAATTAGAATGTAATTAATTAGAGTCTAAAACACCACAAACAGTTTTGCTCCAGGTTTCTCGTAGACGATCTTCAGACGAATATGTAACGTAAGCTTTCACGTATAATGAACATAGCAAACTTTATTTGTATAGGATATTAAAAGATGATTGGATGATATAGAATAATCAAAGGATGTTATTGGTTAATAATATGACCAATGACTGAGGGGAGTGAGGGGACAGAGTAGGGGACAATTTGAGTCTTAACCTTGTAAAGACAAGGTGGCTTATACGAAAATAGCTTACATGTATTAGGCATAAGCGTATATATGGAAATGGCTATCTCCTATCCGTGTCTTTTATCTTTTACTTGTGGCCATGCTGCAGCACCGCCTTGAAGAATTTTTTAGTCTAATGAATTGACCCCAGTACTTGATTTTTAGACCTGGTACTAATTCTATAGGTTTCTTTTGCCGTAACGCCAAGTTAAGGGGACGCAAACACACCAACTCCGATTTCTAGCAGTGGGGAGAAACACATTGACACAAAGACAAAAAGTTACTAACTTTTCGTTCGATCTTTCTCCATTTTCTCCTGCTTTACGTATAAACACACACACACATACATCATATATGCTTATATCTGTACATATATATTTTACATATACTTGCATAAATGTATGTGTGTGTGCGTGTGTGTGAGAGAGAGAGAGAGTGAGTGATTCCATATCCATGTATTTGTATAAAAGTATGTCTCTATAAAGAGAGGAAGAGAGAGAGAGAGAAGACAAGAAAGAAGAAAGTGAGAGAGAGGGTTTGTTTAGTCGGATGGAGATAAGTGCGTGAGTGACAGTTCGTCATTTCTGGCTGACGTAAGTAAAATGCAATATTATTAGATTTCGCTGCTGCGGCCATGTTGTTTTGTTGTAGGTGTTGCTGGTGTTGTTGTTGTTTTATCTAAATGGTGAGTTGGAAGTGGATGTGGGGAAAACAAATGGACGAACAACGAAGAAAAGATGGCAACCAAAAGAAACATTTTGATTTCTGTTACGCACACATAAACATAGACACACACACATACATACATATGTCTGTGTATACGTATATTTGTGTGTGTTCATGTGTATTTTTTTGTTTGTGTATGTGTGTATTTGTATGCATGTGTATATGTATTGCGTAGGTGTATATGCATATCCATACACGCCCGCGCCAGTACACACACACACACACACACATACATATATATACATACATACATACATACATACATATATGCATTCAACACTGTCCCCCTGGATGGGACAGTCTGTCGCAGAGTTAACTTATCGGTCATTGCTGGAACTCATTTACGGCTTAGGGGGTTGGTGCAATTCGAAATGAAATGTTTTGCTACATATATATATCAGAAAATGGTGCATCGTCCGGTCCGGGAATCGAAACCACAGTCTTACGAGTGAAATACTACATCCCTAACCACTTGACCACGAACCTTTGCTGTTTTAACTCTGACACAGAATTAAACACCTTTATTCTCAACAATGAAATCATAACATCTTGCACTCTTAGTTGGTGTAGTTGAGAAATGTGTGTAGGAAACACGTTAGAACTGTTATTGTGGCGCCACTGAATCCAATCGATCAAAACATTGAAAGAATAAATCAAGATGGCTGCCGGTCGAGTTGTGTGTTGCAAGGTGACGACCGAACTGATACATCTAAATGAAGAACGTAAACTATTCATGAGAAACGTATTTATTACTTTAAGGTGGAGGTCAGTTTTGGAGAGTATTCCATTCTATAAAGGTCACTTTCAATTTTTAGTTTAAATTTATCATTCTGTTTTATGTTCTGATATATTTTTAGATGCAATACTTAACAACGGGAAGGGGCAAATGGCAGGGTCTCTGAGTGGTTGCTTGACAGGCTAGCCAGAAATAGTAGCTAAATCACCTCAGATCAACACCTTACTGCAATAGTAAATGAAAGAGCATATCTGATAATGTACTCCAAGATAAGTCAGAAAAGGAACCAGATGATGTGATGGTCACCACAGGATTGCGTTTTATTTTTGATTTATTTATTACTTAAAGGTAGAGGTCCTTTTTCGAAGCTATTCGTTTTGCCTCATTCATTCCATCTTTAGATGTGGTGCATACGACAGGAGGCGGCTATTCTCGTTAATTAACTGAATCCACCTAATAGCAACAAACGCCAACTACTCAAAATGGAAACAATACCAGTCTCAACATGTCGCATCCTTTTTCACATGTAGGAACAAAAGATACCAACTCGTCGTCCTCCTCCTCCATTATATGTATATGCTTAAGGCGGAGGGAGCTGGCAGAAACGTTAGCACGCCGGGCGAAATACTTAGTGGTATTTCGTCTGCCGTTACGTTCTGAGTTCAAATTCCGCCGAGGTCGACTTTGCCTTTCATCCTTTCGAGGCC
>NC_068998.1:4065562-4066111 GCF_001194135.2 Octopus bimaculoides | reverse complement strand
TCTGAGTTCAAATTCCGCCGAGGTCGACTTTGCCTTTCATCCTTTCGAGGCCGATAAATTAAGTACCAGTACCAGTTACACACTGGGGTCGATGTACTCGACTTAATCCCTTTGTCTGTCCTTATTTGTCCCCTCTACGTTTAGCCCCTTGTGGGCAATAAAGAAATAAGAAACGTTAGCACGGGAGAAATGCTTAACGGTATTTCGTCTGTCTTTACGTTCTGTGTTCTGGGGCCAGTCTAGTCACATTCTGTGCCACACCGAATCTCCCCGAGATCTATGTTAAGAGTACGCGTGTCTGTGGAGTGCTCAGCCACTTGCACGTTAATTTCACGAGCAGGCTGTTCCGGTGATCGGATCAACTGGAGCTGGCGTCGTCGTAACCGACGGAGAGCCAGTACTCTTAGTATTTGTATATGGACAGACATATAAGTTCTGTGTGTGAATGCTTGTCTGTTTGTGTGCACGAGTTTTTAAAAGCCTACGTTCTCACAACTATTTCCGTAAGTAAAACTATAGATGTTGGATCTTTCAGGAGAATCTTTCATC
>NC_068998.1:4060914-4063291 GCF_001194135.2 Octopus bimaculoides | reverse complement strand
AGGAATCGATACAAGAAGAGAGAGAGACTGAAAACATAAGAGAAGAACAAGAAAGAAGATGGAAAAGAAAGAGAAAGATGTGGAAGAATAAAAGTTAAAGAAAAGAAGAAAGAAGAAGAATATTGCCAGGACGTGTGGTGGGGTGGGGTGTAGGGTACGCAAAACAATATGGCGGACTGTGGGGTGACAGACAGATGGTGTATGTAAACGGCGGTGGGGTGGGGGAACAAAAGAGGTAAAGAATCTGGGCGGGATGAAAGAAAGAGAGAATGTATGTGTACACACACACACACACACACACACACACGCATATACGCATATATACGCACATGTATATATAAGGTGGGTAGCTATGTGCATTTGTCCACGTGTGTAGATGAATGTCTAAGTGCGTGTTATATACACACACACATATATATACACATGCATATAACATGTCTATCTCTCTCTCTCTATATATATATATATATATGTGTGTGTGTGTGTATATATATATATGTGTATATACATACATACATAAATATATGCACATAAAATAGTGTATATACACGTACACCTAAGGATATGCATAAATACTTTCATACATACTTACCTACAAACATACATATATACGTACGTCCGTACATACGTACTACATACATGCATGCATGCATGCATACATACATACATACATACATACATACACACACTCATGCATACATACACACATGCATACACACTCATGCACTCCTGCATATATAGCTTGCATACGAAAAACGTAGACCTTTTCTCGATGTCCCGTCTCTGCTCCACAAGCAACAATGTATGTTATTGATCGAAGATTAATGCTCTAGGTAGAGACGCTCTGAAAAGAAAAGTACAACTTGTAGTGATAATGATGTTGATGATGATAAAGATGGCGGTTGTAGCGGTGGTGATCGTGGCAGTCCGGTTGTTGTTGTTGTTGTTGTTGCTGGTGGTGGTGGTGGTGGTGGTGGTGGTGGTGGCGGCGAGTGGTGCTGAAAATGGCAAGCAGGATGCAAAGTGACTGTAATAGCAAGGTAATATCGATGAGTAAGGAAAGGAAGGAAGGAAGGAAGGAAGAAAGACAGAAAGAAAGAAAGAAAGAAAGAAAGAGAGGGAGAAGGAAGAAAGAGAAGCAGAGAGTAAGAATGAGTGAAGGGGGGGAGTGTAGAGAGATTGGGAGAAGAGCCATGGGGAAGATAATGAGAAGTGAGAGAGAGAGAGAGAAACAAAGACAGAGAGATCACATAGGTAGGTATGTGTGTATGTGTGTGTATAATGTATGTATGTATGTATGTATGTGTGGGTAAGTGTGTATGTGTGTGTACGTACGCATGTCGGTATGTATGTGCGTGTGTGCATGTATGTATGCATGAATGTGTGTGTGTATATGTATGTATGCAGTACGTATGTATGTTTGTATGGATGTATATATATATATATATATATATATAGAGAGAGAGAGAGAGAGAGAGAGAGAGAGAGATAGAGAGAGAGATAGGGAGAGAGACAGACAGGCAGACAGACAGATAGACAGTCAGGCAGACATACAGACAGACAGAGAATGTGCAGGAGAGAGAAATTGCCGAATAGCAGGGTGAGTGACGCTGTATGAAGAGAGAAAGAGAAGGAAAGACTGACAGAACGATGTGAGAGGAAGGGAGAATATAGTGAAAGGGAGAGGGAGTGACAGGAGAAAAGAAAGAGAAAGAAAGAGTGATAGAATAATGAGAAGGACAGGGAGATAAATATGAAGAGTGACGGAGAGAGTTTGAAAGTGAGAGGGAGGAGGGAGAGAGAAAGAGAAAGAGAGAGGGGTGGAAAGGGGAGGTGATAGCGAGGAGGAAAGAAGTTAGTATACGAGTACCGAAAGTGAAAGTAGATGATTATCTGGCGCGCGGGGTATGATGGGATAGCAGCGATGGGTGCTAAATTAAATCAGCAACTGTAAGCCACATTGATGCACAGTGCTATATAGTGCAACACGGTGCAAAGACAGTGCAACACGGTGCAAAGTGATGTATTACAGTGCAACGAAGTGCATTCAAATGCACAACTTGTTTCATCTTTTTCCTTTTTTCTTTTCTTTTTAATATCATCATCATCATCATCATTTTCATTGTTTTCTTCTAACTCTTCCTTTTGTTCCACCTTCTTTCTTTTGTCTCCTCCTCCTATTCCTCTTCTGTCTGTCTGTCTCTCTCTCTCTCTCTCTTTCTCTCTCTCTCTCTCTCTCTCTTTCTCTCTTTCTCTCTCTCACCTATTCTTGACAACTGCCAACAACAAGAACAATAGTTACAACATCAACAGTTGAAGAAAACTATCAGTAAGAAATTAATGGCGGGTGTGAGAGAGAGAGAGGAGAGACAGACTG
>NC_068998.1:4056743-4060904 GCF_001194135.2 Octopus bimaculoides | reverse complement strand
AGAGAGGAGAGACAGACTGGCAGGCAGACAAGCAAGCAGACAGACAGACAGACAGACAGACAGACAGACAGACAGACAAAGGCAGACAGTCAGGGAGACAGAGAGACAAACTGACTGAGAGAAAGAGGGAAAGCAACGGAGAGAGAGAGTAGTAGAGAAAAAGAGAGAGGGAGAGGAAGAGAAAGAGGGCGAGAAAGAGAGAGAGGGAGAGGAAAAGAGAGAGTGGGAGAGAAAGAGAGAGAGAGAGAAAGAATAACCGAGGGAGATTTGAGAGAGTGAGAGACAGACAGAGAAAGAGGGACACACTGAGAGAGGATGACTGAGACATGGACAGAGTAACAAAGTGAGAAAGAGAAGAATGACATAACGAACGAAAGAGAGAGAGAGAGAGTGAGAGAGAGAGAGAGAGAGGGAGAGAGATAGACAGACAGACAGACAGACAGCAATCATTATATTAAATTTTTTGTTGGAATTAGAACATTTAACCAACCCGTGTACAAACATCAGGGTGGATCTTCGAATCGACAAAGATATAATTTATCGGAGGTTTATGGGTCATTTGAAAGGGGTACAAAGTGTGTGTTTGTATGGGGGGGGGATAATTAGGGTGGTTTTGTCATTGTGTTCATAATACCTCGACGGAGGAAATATTTACTGTTTTGTTTGTTTTGTTTTGTTTTAATCCTTCCGGTGTCAATTAAATAAAGCACTTACTGTGATTTAATCGACCGTTTTTCTCCTATGTAAATTCGTGGCCTCGTGCCCTCAAGGTTCTCCGGAGTTGTGTGTGTGAAGTGACCCGAATCACCCTACGCTTCCACCCATTTCAAGGTTCATCTTTTATATTGTTATCGATATTGTTGTCTAAACAAGGATGTTTTTTTTTATTATTATCGTTAATTATCGTCCTTTAAATTTCAGTCTATGTGAATTGCCCAGCTTCTTGTTTGCGTTATTATACCACCTTATTTACTGTCCTAAACATCTTCAGCTTTTTGTGGGCCATTAAAAACAAATCCTACTCGTCATCTTCATCCTTCTCAACTTCATCATCTTCATTAGCACAACCGGTAAAATGCTCAGCAGCATTTCGTCCTTCTTCGAGTTCTGAGTTCAAATTCCTCTCAACACATGGCTATGATGATCCCCAACTACTTCTGCTCATGATCAGAGATGCACATAACGTCAGTCACCAAGAGACATGCTCAACTGGTTACGGTCAAACAATTGACAAGCAAATCTGTGGCATTGAGCAGAATATTTGCTGTAGCCTATCTTTTATACCAAGACAAAACATGTACATGATAAGACTTTCAATCAGTTAAGATCAGAAGCCATGAGAGCCAGTGCCTGGTACTGCATAAGGGCATGGCAAATCTGTGGTATTGAACACAGTATTTGCTGTCGTCCATCTTTTTTACCAAGACGTTGGCGACCTGGCAGAATCGTTAGCACGCCGGGCAAAATGCTTAGCGACATTTCGTTCGTCATTACGTTCTAAGCGCAAATCCTGCCTACGTCTGATTTGTATTTCATTTATTCGGGGTCGATAAAATAAAGTACTATACACATTACAACGACTAACCTTCATTTCTGGAACCCAACGCCAACCAGTGGCGCACCAGTGGCGCACCAGTGGGTTTTGGCCTTTGCAGTAACCAAACCGGTCGTCCTCTTCTTTAAATGCAACATAACTTTGACTATAGTAAACCCATGAATATAAAATGGCCCCTCTGAGGGGTTTTCACAACCCCCATCCTTCAGAGAGAGGTGCGGCTGCTGTTTATAGCAGGACGTGCAAAAACACAGAACCTCGAACGTCCTTTAAGGGGATAGTGGGATGATCGGGTGGCAGTAATCTGATAGTATTTAGTTACGTCTCTTTCACATATGAACTGAATGTGGAAGAGTGTTCTGTTTTCCTCTTCTCATATCACGTTGAGGTCGCTTGACTTTATTTCTCATTCCTTAGGATAATACCCTCATGCCACCATCTTGGAAATTACATCTGTTAATTCTCTCCATGCATTGTTTTTTCGGGTTTTGTTTTTTGCATTTATTTGTTTGTTTACTTGTTTTTCTTTTTGTTTTGTTTTTCTTTGACTATTTTATCTGTCCTCCTCGAAGTGCTGTGTATAGAAAGAGTTAAAAAATATATATTTAAATAAGGGATAGAAAGAAAGAAAGAAAGAAAGAAAGAAAGAAAGAAAGAAAGGAAGAAAGAGTTTGGAGAGAGAGAAGGAAAAGCAAGAAGAGAAAGGAGAGGGAGAGGAGAAGGAAGAAAGATGTTTTGAAAGAATCTTGAGTGTTTATTTGACCTGAAGTAATACTACAATGAAGACACTCTAAGTAGGCGGATGCGAGGAGAAAGCCGTATGTGGCAACCACCAATGAGAGAATGAACCACAACGGAAACATTTGATTAAAACAAACAATTTTTGTTTTAAATAACCAAAAAAAAAAAAGAAAAATACCAAACAGAAACGTTGACAACATGTAACCATTTGGTCTTTAACCCTTTTACTGGTTTTTAGCCAGTAGGCTATGACCATACTGGAGTGCAGCCATGCTTTCTCACAACGGCGGTTTCCATACGTCATCTTTGGAGCTTGTTCCGTGTACGCATCATAGGGGTCCCAGAAACGATTTTGTGTCGATATATTGCAGACGGAAATATGAAGGGTGGCCAGTTTGCAGTGTCGTTAGCATAGCGGGCAAAACGCTTAGCGGGTCTTTGTCTGTCTTTACGTCCGGAGATCAAATTCCGCCGAGGTCGACTTGGCCTTTCATACGTTAGGGGGTCGATAAAATAAGGTACCAGTTGAATACTGGGATCGATGCAGTCGGCTTAACCCCTAACCCCGAAACTGCTGGCCTTCTACCAAAATCTGAAACCATTATTATTCTTATGTTATACTTCTTCCAATGGCTGTGAACTGGCAGAAACGTTAGCACGCCGGGCGAAATGCTTCGCGGTATTTCGTTCGTCATTACGTTCGGAGTTCAAATTCCGCCGAGGTCGACTTTGCTGGTCATTTTTTCAGGGTCGATAAATTAAGAATCTCGCACACATATATACATACATGCATACACACACACACATACACACAACACGTACATACATACAATCATACATGCATGCATGCATACATACACACATATAAATGCATACATGCATGCACAGACATGCATACATATATACATACATACGTAAGGCATACACACACACACATACATACATACATGCATGGATACATACATACATACATACATACATACATAAATACATAATACATAGATACATACATGCGCACGCGTAAAGCTGTGGGGTGGGGGCGTACGTGTGTATGTCTGTATGTCTGCCTGTATCATACTCAGACGAAAATTGTAATTCTTGAAAGTAGAATGCAGAAGGTTTTCAAAGATGAGTGACGCAACATATGTTCTTCAGAAAGATAGATCATAAAGAAGAAGAAAGAGATGAGGAGAGGGGGAGAGAAGAAGCAGGAGGGAGAGTGGGGGGGGGGAGAAGGAGAAGAAGAAGAAGAAGAAGAAGAAGAAGAAGAAGAAATGGAAAAAATGGGCAGATAGAAAAGAAAAGAAAATGAAGGGGAAGAAGTAAAAGAAAAAGAAGAGAAAGAGGAAGAAAAAGAAGAAAGATAAGAGAAAAATGAAGAAAAATGATGATGACGATGACAAAGAAGAAGAAGAAGAACAACAACAACAACAACAGGTGCAGCAGCAGCAGCAGCAATGACTAGGTCGAAGCCAAGAAGGATTTGGAAAAGACGTACGTTGACAAGATGGAGGCAAAAGAGATGGAAGAGGAAGCCGTTGCCGAAGGACATGATGAGGAGAGGTGTGAGGAGCGGGAAAAGAAAGGGTAAGCGGTAGAGGTGAGAGGACAATAACGTTTGGACGAAGGGGAGGGAAAAGATAGGGGAGAGGAACCATTCTTCCCCAGTTGAAGTGTGGAAGAAAACAGCAGTGGTAGTTCTTATTAGTTTAATGGTGCCCGTATATATATATAACTGACCCTCACGTATACATATATGTATACGTATATATATATATATATATATATATATGGATGTCTGTGTTTGTATGTGTGTGAGTTTGTGTATATGTAAACAGATACGCATACAAACACAAACATACATA
>NC_068998.1:4054003-4056548 GCF_001194135.2 Octopus bimaculoides | reverse complement strand
TATATATATATATATATATTCATATATGTATATATATATGTATATGTGTATATGAGGAAGAGAGCGAGAAAGAGAGAGAAAGAAGAAATAGATAGATAAATAGAGAGTGAGAGAGATACATACATTATCTCCATGTACATTATAATGAAGATCCGTATCAGTGTATTTATGGATGTATGTATGTATGTAGGATTTAAAAAGCCACCTCAGACACCATGGTCGATCTAAGGTGTCGGTGCAGGAGGTGGTCAACCATCTTGTGTGTATGTATGGACATATATAATTATAATAGAAGTTTCCAAATAAAAACTCTGAATTCTTCATCCAAGACTGGGTCCACGGCGTCAAGATTGATGTTTTATGCTTCGTGTAGTCCGCCAGTCCGGGTCAAAAAGCGTCGAGGGCTAAAGCCTCCACCATTACCCACAATGATTTACTAAAAATTCATCATGGCGGCCTCCGCTCGAACGTCTGAGCGTAGTTCTCTCTTGAGGCGATACCCAATTTGAACAAATCTATCCAGAATAATTGGCTAAAAACCGACCCCGATGCATGTATGTACGCATGTATATAAGTACGAGTGTTGTACTGGAATAATATAAAAATAGGCATAATTTTTTTTATATTAGCTGAATAATTAGCTGATTTTTTTTTCTTATTAGATGAATAATTAGCTAAATAATTCAACGTACACATGTTAGTCCAGCAACTCGTTTTCTATAAAAAAAGATCCACTCTGCGCCATTGTTCATCCGAATTCTTGAATCTTCTTTAAAAGATTTCATTTGTACGATACTTCATCACGGCATTACGATTAAAGAAGTGTCCACATTATGTCCACTTTCGTATTACTATATATGTGTATAGGCGTAGGTGTGGTTCTGTAGTAAGAAGTTTACTTCCCAACAACATGGTTCCGGGTTCCGTCCCACTGCGTGGTACCTTGGGCGAGAGTCTTCTACTATGGCCTCGTGCCGACCAAAGCTTTCTGAGTGGATTTGGTAGACGGAAACTGAAAGAAGCCGGTCGTATATGTATATATATGTATATACTTGTGTGTGTGTGTGTGTGTGTGTGTGTGTGTGTGTGTTTGCCCCCGACCATTGCTTGACAACCGATGGTGACGTGTTTACGTCCCCGTAAACTAGCAGTTCGACAACAGAGAGCGATAGAATAAGTACCAGGTTTACAAAGAACAAGTCCTGGGCTCCATTTGTTCGACTAAAGGCGGTGCTCCAGTGCGGCCGCAGTCAAATGACAGAAACAAATAAAAGAATAACATAATATATTTATATATATATATACATATATATGTAATATAATATGTGACAATTATTCGTTGTCACATATATTACAGATATATTACATATATTACATATATTACATATATTACATATATTACATATATCACATATATTACAGATAAATTCCTCTATTTACATGATATCGAGATCGCATTCATTCTTTTGTTGTCTTACCATTACTATTAATATATATATATATATATATATATATATATATATAGAGAGAGAGAGAGAGAGAGAGAGAGAGATAGATAGATGTGAGTGCAAGTGTGTACATGTATATGTGTGCATGTGTGTATGTGTATGTATGTATATTTGTATGCATGTGTGTGTGCATGTGTGTATATGCATGATAGAGTGATAACATGTCCCCCAAACCCACCAACCTCTTTTCAGAGCATCTGCCATTTCTCAGCCGTAACCTACAGGTGAAACGAACACTCAAGGATCGGTGCTCACATATAAAACTATATTCTCAACTCTCACCCACATGTCACAATATCCGCCCCGTGGGCAACGCTTCTCTCCCCACCCTTCACCTTCCTCTTGAGGTAGCACTTGAAATAGTTAATACTGCCAGTGTCGGTTAAGAAAATCACAGACATCAGTCCTTTCAACCATCCGCCATATTATCTTTTTATTACAACCACAGGGTTGAAGAGAGATACATGCCCTTACTTGCTTAAAGATGATGAAGCGGCGTGTAGATTGTCCATAGTGCACTTGGGAGAACTTGGAGGACTTCAAGTACGAGTTGTGAGATTAATTTTATAATTTGAAAAGCAGAAAATTTTCCAGAAATTTTCCAGAAATTTTCCAGAAATTTTCCAGAAAATTTTCCAGAAATAGTGGTTTCTGATGGAAAGTATTCGAAAAAGGAAAATTTTGGTATTAACACACATATGTGCGTGCATCCACACACGCACGCGCGTGTGTATTTGTTTGTATGTGAGTGCGCGTGTGAGAGCATGCATATATATATATATATATATATATATATGTGTGTGTGTGTGTGTGTGTTTATATACATATATATGCATAGACCGTATTTTAACGTGTATAAGGAACCCTTTTTTTTGTCAAAAATTAGGTTTAAAATATATGGGAGTCCCTTATACATGGATAGTATTATAATCTCTTACAAAACCTTTTTTCCAGATTTTAAGCCCCCAAAAGTAGGGGGTTCCTTAAACACGTTAAAATACGGTATATGCTTTTATACATACATACATACATGCATA
>NC_068998.1:4053123-4053929 GCF_001194135.2 Octopus bimaculoides | reverse complement strand
AAGAACTCAAAGAAGAATTATCAAGTATTGCGGTGACTTATCCAAACCACGTAAGTCTTCAGTTTATCGTCATCAACATCCCAAAAATATGAAAGGATTCTGGAATTAACACTATTTGGCTGACGCTAATTTAAACTTATTATTTGGAGAAATGTTTTTGTTGATATTCCCAGTGCGAAGCAGTATTGCAAACATTTGGAGAACTTTTATATATCCAGAAAAAATATAATAGTTACGTTTACTGAAACGCTAAAAAATGCTATGTCGCAGCGAATAAGAATTAGTTTTGCGATTGAACCGAATAAAAATAATCTTCAAACTCACATTTTCATAAAAAAAAATATTTTTCTAAAACTGGAATTTATAAGAATTTTCTAGACAGTGTAGATTTTAATAATTGTTTTCTGTAGTAAAAGTAAACCTACTCCAAATTAATTAATTAGCAATTGTCTTTCTTATGGTATAGATTATCATCCTTGCCTTCGTTGTCATTGTTGAGATCGTCACCATTTTTGTGCTGTAAGACTTGTTTAGCAGCTTCTGCTTTATTTGCCATGAAATATATTTACTTTAACGTAAGTTAAACATCTGATTATTTATATGATATCATGTCAGAGGCAACAGAGTTACGACGAGGAGCAATTAAGTGATATTTATATATGTATGTATATATATGTGTGTGTTTGTATGTGTATGTATACATGTATACATATATGTAAATATACAAAGAAAGAGAGAGAGAGAGAGGGGGGAAGAAAAAGTGGGTGAAGGATATATATATATATATATATATATATATATATATA
>NC_068998.1:4052279-4053113 GCF_001194135.2 Octopus bimaculoides | reverse complement strand
ACACACACACACACACACACACACACACACACACACACACACACACACATTGGTAACCGGACCCGTTTCCTTCCATCATCACTTCATTTAGAATAAGATGTGTTTTTAATTGTTATATTATTCTGTCTGTTCGTCCTGGCAGGAGTTTATTTTAGACATAGCAGCAGTGATGACTGAGGTGACAATGGTGCTAATGAGGTCGGGAGAGCTGTTTCCGCCATATTGGTGATAACAAGATTCTTCTTGGAAAAAGAAAAGAACGACAAAAGCTACCCTCTGAATATCCACAACGACTGAATAAGTAACCAGTAGCAGCACACATAACCGAAGAACACTCTATATAGGGATTCTTAACCATTTTTTTTTTATCTATGGACCCCACATTGCCATTTGATGTTTAAAAACTAGTTCTATAGAAATTTCTGTCAAAATTCATATTTTGTTTTACACACCTCAACTTGTGTGTGTTGAATTATGTAAAATGTTAGAGGAAGAAACCGACCTGTTTCTTGCATTACATACCATAGATAAAAATGATGAAAAGCAAAGTCGACCTCGGTGGAATTTGAACTCAGGACGTAACGGCAGTCGAAATACCGCTAGACATTTCGCCCGGCGTGCTAACGTTTCTGCCAGCTCCTCACCACCCTGCTTTACAACAATATTATTTATTATGAAGTGCCAAAAAAAGTTTCGTCACTCTTCTGTGACATGGCTGTCGGCATAATTCCACTTCGTGTCCAAAGATCGACGAATTTTTTTTTTAATCCTTTATAATAGGAAATCTACGAAAAGAGAAAACAAGCGGGTTTTCTCTACTTAAAATCAGGGTTA
>NC_068998.1:4049337-4050742 GCF_001194135.2 Octopus bimaculoides | reverse complement strand
GTGTGTGTGTGTGTGTGTGTGTGTGTGTGTGTGTGCGCGTGTGTGTGTGTGTGTGTGTGTGTGTGCTGATTATAATGCTTTATTTCCATTGCTTTCAAGTTATTTGTATTTTTTTTCTTCTAATTAATTTTCTGTTTAAATGTAATTGCTTGGTCCCTCGTCACGCTCGGAATCAAAATATTTGATCTGTTATCGATTATGGTTTAGAAAAATAATAGTTTTGAAACCGAAGAAGAGATTGAAATCATAAAGGCTCGAAATATAGATATTTTCCTCGCAGTTGACTGCTGCCAAGACAGGAACGAACCAGTCTGGCGCGCGGAAATATTGCTCATAGCGCAAACCATCAAATCCTGGTGATTTGCGCTCCACACACAAGCTCAGCACATCTGCTTCTTCATCATCCTCATCATCATCATTGTCGACTTTGAGTTTCATAATTTTTGAGAACACATCCCACCAAGAAACAACTGTATGGACATTTCCTGCCTCTTTACACCATTGTAAGGAAAAGACGCTTGCACTTCATGAGACCTTGCTGGCCAACTAAGCAAGAGCTGGTCAGCGACTTACTGATTTGGATGCCGAGGCATGGCCCTACTAGAGCTGGTCGTACAAGCACAACGTACAGTGGATCAACTCGGCAGAGACCCTGGATGCCCTTCGCCCGACTGAAGATCTCCCTCAACCAACGCATGACCGAGATGGACGTGCGGGTTAAAAGTATCCGAGCAAGGAGGACTAGACGATGATGAAACCTGAAACAGAAATTTTGTTTTAGTTGCTGTGTTTGCAGTGGCTTTAGCCAAGGTCTGCCTCGATATTGCAGAAAAAATTGAGTCTGATCCAAACCCTTCTAGCCGTGACCATATCGCTTTCATTAACATTTTATCTCCCATGCACCTTATGGAATATGGCTTTCTGCCTCTTTTTCTTTTTTTTACGATACCGTAGGCAATTTCAAAGAGATTCGGCTGCTATTTTTAGCAGGGCCTTGGGACCATTCATAGACACCCACGTTGACTGATGCAGCATAAATTTTGAAATGGTAGAATCACACTTAACCAAAGCCTGACCTCGCCCACACATCCCCTATACACCAAGAGACACTTCACGACGTCTCAAAGGGCTGAGAGGGCTGTGGTAACCCCACCCCCAGGGGCTGCTGTCTCTAATAAAGTATTTAAACTAAAAGTACACGCTTGAGAAAGAAGGGTACCATATTTAAACTACCTAAAATAATCCACCCACCCACAAAACAACTGCCATCACCGTCGCCTCTATTGACGTCGACATTAATGTTACCTTAAAATAACACCTTATTTTCCCCCTAATCCTTTTCAACGCTCCCCTTTCTCTCTCTCTCTCTCTCTCTCTCTCTCTCTCTCTCTCTCTCTCTCTCTCT
>NC_068998.1:4046630-4048374 GCF_001194135.2 Octopus bimaculoides | reverse complement strand
TATATATATATATATATATATATATATATATATTATTTATGTATGTATTACGTATTCGTGCATAAATATATATATGTGAAAATATATACGCACATACGCATATATGTATGTATGTATGATTGTGTGTATGTATATTTTTATTTGTGTATATATGTATGTATGTATGTATGTATTTATGTATGTATTTATGCATGTTATGTATGTATAAACATGTGTGAATGAAGGGTGTTAATAAAATAATATGAATATTGATGCAATATAGAAATTGACTCAGCTTAGTATGTCATAAATCCTCTCCCAAAACACAGACACGAATGTACATATGTGTGTGTGTATGAGTGTGTTTGTGTGTGTGTATGAGTGTGTTTGTGTGTGTGTTTGTGTGTGTTTGTGTGTGTTTGTGTGTAAGGACAACCTCATATTTTTATTGTTGGTAAAATGGGAAGTCATAAGACTCGTACCTTTCCCAAGACCAGTATTAATGCCGAAGCATCTGAACAAGCCACGAACAGGTATACTGAACAGAAGACAGGATTTAGAAAGTGCAGAACCGCCGGCACAATGACGGGGAAAAAAATTAAATAAAATAAACAATAAACAGTAAAAAAAAAAACACTTATTAGTCATTCCCGTACACATTGTCGTTCGAACCTATAAAAGACGTGATGATCGTCCATATAGGTGGACGAACGAGAAATTAGCGAAAAAAAAAATGTTATCCAGCCTCAATCGAAACTCGAAATCGCATCGTGGACTCACCAAAATCTTTTAGGATTGGAGAAATAGGAAATTCCGACAGTTTTGTTTTTCCCAAGATCATGATTAGTGTATCATGAAGGTCAGTAGATTGGCAGAATTGAAAGAGTATCTGGTTAAATACCTTTCGGAATCTGTTCCGAGCCCTTATGTTCTGAGGTCGAATCCAGCGAGGTCACATTTGCCTTTGTTTTTTTTTTTTACCTTTCGGGATCAATAAAAACATCATTCTGTCCCAAATTAAATTTCTGACCTTGTGCATATGCTAGAAACAACAATTAGAGCAGCATATTATGTAAAACTGCTTTATCGGAACTCTAGACCACATCCAAGATCCGCAGCTCTTTGATAATTTTTCTAAACACATATATGTATATATATATATAATTTTTTAAAACATATATATGTATATATATACACATACACAATAATAATAATAATAATAATAATAATAATAATAATAATAATAATAATAATAATAATAATAATAATAATGAAATGTGTGACAGTGGAACGACAAAGGAACATACGGGAAAAAAACGAGGAAAACACACTCAGTGGACGCGGATTATGATTAATCCTTCATTCGTTATCGACCAAATATCAACGCCGTTTCGATAGCTTTATATATACATACATACATACACACGCGCGCTCGTGCACACACGCACACACACACACACATATATATATATATATTTGAAAAATCACACCTCACTATTTATCTGTTTTATTTATTTATATCCTATGGGTATTTTCGGCCCATTTTAGTAATCAATTCTTTATGATTAATTTATTCTATTTCATTTTTTTTATTTCACCATATTTATTTCCTCCGATACCTCTTATCTACTTATCTTTATTTTTCTGTTTTTTGTTTTTTTTTACTTCTTTTTGTTTAGTGCGCTCCATATTTAGTCCCTCAAATATCTGTCAAAGGTGGAAAGTACCATATATCTTTTCTGCTACTATATAATGAAAAAAAAAT
>NC_068998.1:4041630-4044130 GCF_001194135.2 Octopus bimaculoides | reverse complement strand
AAAAAATCCTATCTATAATTAAACATTATGAGGAATTATATAAAAAAAAAATTGTGAAAATATTCTGTGTATTGTAGACGTATAACCAATTTATTGGTCATAAACTTTAACATCAAAAGCCTATGCGGACCCTGGTTGAGGACCATTGCTTTAGTGGCTATTTGTGAAAAAAGTAGACCTGTGATTAATCCGCGTTACTTTCTGCCTCACTGCAGAACGCACATGAGAACAGCTCATTTAGTTTTAATTTGTTATTGCTGTGTTATCAACAGTATCTGCTCGTTTTCGTCCTGTAGCGAGAATATATACCTCGCAGTTACTCTCTCTTCTTTTTTTAACTTAAAAATAAATGTATAAGGAACTGGCACAGCTTTTTTTAAGACCGAATTAAGTAAGCATTCTTGGTAAATGGTAATAACGAGTCGAAGCTAATTGATTAGTTCGCAATTTGGTCCTGCAGATAGCGAGAGCCTTATGAGATAAACATCGGGTTCATTTATACCAGAAGGCCTGATGTATGTTTACCGAAGGTTGTCTCAGTACTCAATGTTATTATATTGGTTTCAAATGTTGGCACAAGGCCTGCAATTTTGGGGGCGGGGGTAAGTCGATTACATATGTCTTTTCGGGCCTCCAAGATTTGTGAGAGGAAGGCAGCGAGTTGCCCTTTTACCCGGTCCAAATATTTACAATTCTATGCCCCCCCCCCCCGATGGAGTCATTCGAGGGCCATCAAATGACAGATTAAGTCTATCACCTAAGAGCAGGATCGAATCCTATGATGGGGTTTGCTCAAGATATCGCGCCGTGGAATCGAAGCTGAACCCGCGTAGCTGCGAAGTACAATTTCTTACCACACGGCCTTATCTGCTCCCCCGGACTAATTGTCCGGTACGCGATATTCTCGGCTGTGCACACACATGTGCACACTCTATACACACAATTGTTCGGGGGAAAGGTATTGCTTGGTAGGATAGTATCTAAGGCCTATTTTCAGGAGCGTTAATTAGATTAAACGGCCAATTGACAAAATCCTGCGAACGAAATTAATTTTTACGTCTGTTTTTGTATTTTGAATATCTGAGAGTAAAGTTCACTTCTTTCTTCTTCAGAAAAGCTGTTATCTATTCTATGTATAATTAAGATAACGTAAACAGCGCTCGGCGTGGAAAAGGTCAATTGAGATTAAGTGCCTTTTTAGCCAGGGGTAAAAATCAAAATAAATCGTATGAAATTTACAATTTGGTGTCATTTTCTGCCATCTGTTTTAATCATTCATATTTAACATCACATATCATTATCATCATTGCATATTGTTATCAATATCACTGTATATTATTATCGTTAGTGCTGTATAGTGTTATCAATAACTATTAGCACTGTGTATTACCATCATTATTATTGTATAATATTCTTCATAAGATTTATAAATTTTATAGCATTTTCGTTTCCATTGTTTCTTGTTAACACTGAATTTCATTATTATTATTATATTATTGTGATATTATTTAACATTTATCGTTGTAAATACTTTATTATTATCATTGTATATTGTTAAAATACCATTTGACATTGTGTATAGATATTATTTTCATTATCATTGAAACTTGTTATAACATTTATTATTATTTTATGTTTGACTTTTGTTTTGCATTTGTACAAGTTGGATCCAAGTCTCACCCAGAGACCTCAAGAGACAACAAGTTAGAAGTTCATATTATTATTATTATTATTATTATTATTATTATTATTATTATATGGTCATTGAATAATTTTAATAACATTTACCATTTTAAATTATTATCATTAATGTTATATATTGTTATCAAATAACAATTACATTATATATTACAATTTTCTAATATTGTTATCAGCATTATTCGTTATTGTATATTATGTTAATTGTTTGGGAAATAGTTCAGATAGTAAGCGCTCACTTTGCATAGATGAGGTACCAGGATCGATACCCGGATACTCTAATTGACTTAAAATTATAATGGCGGCGCTTCAACATGGCCACAGCTTCTGGCTGAAACCTATGGCACAATAATAGGATATTGATTATCAATACCATCGTTCATTATTTGTTTAAACCAATAGTATTTATTATCATTATCATTGTATATTAACACTGTATTTTAATATAATTACCATTGCGTATTATTACCGTTATTATTGTGTATTATTATAATTTTCATTGCATATAATCATTATTATTGTATTGTATTATAATAATTATTGTGTGTCGTTAATTTTTTTTTAAATGTTGTCTTAGTTTGTAAGCAACGAAGAGGGTTTTATACGAAGACAAAAATATTTATGTATTTATATTAGAAACGTCAAGAGGACGACAATAGTTTCCTTTGCAAATGAAATGTTATAATTCTACATATCTTTATGTACTGTGAGACACACACGTGCGTGTGTGTGTGTGAGAGAGAGAGAGAGAGAGAGAGAGAGAGAGAGAGAGAGAGAGAGAGAGAGAGAGAGAGAGAGAGAG
>NC_068998.1:4037536-4040943 GCF_001194135.2 Octopus bimaculoides | reverse complement strand
TATATATATATATGTATATATATGCATGTATATTTGATTTTTTCATATTAGAATCATAGTTTCAATTATATTATGATTGTATACTCTTCAACGTATTTTTTTTCATGTTGTTTTTCTATATTTCTTCTTTAGACCGGGACAGGACGGGATTAGAATAGGAAAAAAATATATATAAATATAAATATACAGTGATTAGAATGGAAAATATTAGAGTAGATAATTGGTTAAACACCTAATAATGTTAATTTTTTAACTATCAACCAATGTCACAGGGATTAAAATTTAGATTATAGATTATTGATTACATTATTATTGTTTTTGTTTTTGTAGTTTTTATGACGAACGGTCGTTTGTAATAGGAGTTCCGGGGGGAAAAAATGGGTTTGCTAAGTTTAATTAAATTTGTTGGAGAGCATGTTATATTTTTGTCTTATTTTGCCAACAAATGATCTCAGAATGTTTGTATCCGTTCATCCACCCCAAAGCTGGATGAATACGCTTCGACTTCGGACATTTAGAAATGTTTTTTTTTTATGTTTGTAAGTATTGTTTACTTGTTATTTTATGAGGCTTCGTCAGGTCAGGTGATAAGAGGTGCTGCCGTCACATGTAGTAGCAACGGATATACACCCCAAAATTTTGAAAACAGATTTGAAAATTTTGTAAATAGAAGTTTAGAATTTAAAAAATAAAGGACAAACAAAAAGAAAAAAGATATGGGAATTGCACCGACTGACACGTTTTTAAACATATATAAGACACTTTAACAAGCAAAGACAGCAGAAATATACGACTTTCAAAACATAAGGCAACACCAACAATTAGTTTTCGCAAGTGTTGCGAGCTAGAAAGAGACATTTAACTGGGTTCGACTCCCGAAGAAAAACATCGTCAGAGGAATATATAAAACGTCGGGTACTTTTGGGTGACGATTTCATTGAGGAAAGAGCAAGTCTACCGCGGTGTTTTTTTATCCCCTAAGAACGAACAGGATTCTATATGCCCTCGAAGGAATAATTAGAGGAAGCTTTGACCGATGTGTGTCACATGTGGGTTACATCGACAGGCGTTGGGTGGATATTTGAAAGTAAGGGACTGACTTTTATGACTAAAGATGAGGCAAGGAAACGGGTTGAGGTGTTGCTCCACGTATGTATCCTCATGCTTCTGTTGAAATATATGAGAAGGCGACACATTCACGTATTATGTCTACTATCTAAAAAGAGGGGATTAATTCATTCGACAGTTTTCCACAGATATTTCGGCCACCAAATTTCATTTACAAGACTGGTCGGCCTGAATATACTTGTTCAAATTGCTGCGTGGTAGGACTGAACCAGAAACCAGGCAACTGTGAAACAAAACTCTTAACTGCACACCATATATGCGAGATCACTGCATCCATAATTATATAACGTGTTCTAAGAATACCTTTCCGTATTAAATACAGCTCCCATTACTGCAACTGTTTTTTTTTTAATAAGCTCACTGGCTCATTTGAGACGCCAGTGCCTGAATAAACACTGAGATTTTATGTATCGTTGACGCAATATTCAGCTGTCATCGCGTTGCTGGACACCTGACACTGAGGAAACCATAGCTGGGTGAAATCACGTGATCTGGAAGCTCTGGCGGCCGGAGCAGATGATTCTCGTTTATCAACGATATGACTACGTGTATTTTTATGTACCACACGTCCTTATGAGAGTTTCTCTCAAGGTAAATAATACAGTATTCTGTGTTCTAACACAATTACCACGTTAAGTTAGAGATCAAGATTACTTTTTGGCACTAATGCTGCTTCCGTTGCTATTAATTATTTTGTATAATATGAATTTGGTTTGTATGAACGGAATGCTGCTTCAACATTTAGCTTCAGAAATCCGGGAACTCATCGGAATCTTCGAGATTTGATCTCTGCGACCGTTGTTGAACTCGTTGGTCGGAGCCGATTCAACCCACCCCGGGTGAACGCCGCCGCACGTACAGACACAAAGTACTAACAATTTACTCCACCATTAATCCTACACCTATAAACATATCAACGAACAAACACCAGCAAAAACTACTAAGAGGTATTAATCAAATACAGATATGGAGATAAAATTTTATTGCTATAGTCAAAATCATAATCTCCATATCGATTGTTAGTGTATAACTAAGGAGAATTAACAGTTTTAAAATGTTTGTATTATACAAATACAATTTTAAAGTATTTTTTTTACTTTTTGGGTTCATTTATTAGGCTAACAGATCTGTTAGCTTATTTGTACAACAGACGTTACTTTGTTAGTATAACAAATCTGTAAGTTCATTGGTATAGTATAAGAGATATGATACTTTATTAGCATAATAAATCAGGTAGTATAAAAGATCTGTCAGATAAATAAATATTAGGTTTTTATTAGATAAACATTTGTTCACTCCATCATTATTACACATGTTGGTACATATGGTGCACACATAGAAGGATTAATGTACCCTAGAATCATTACACTGATGCAGCTAGCAGCAGAGTGGTTTCTGCTAAAGGCACAAAAGGGACCATGTTAGGGGCGTTAAACAGGACTGTGGAGGGAGGAGTATATTACACTTCAAACTGTGACTATATACATTATTATTAGAATATTTAAACAAATCGGAGAGAAAAGAAAAAAGTGTGTATACACACATATATGTATACATACATATATATATATATGTGTGTGTATGTATGTATATACATAAGTACACACACACACAATGCATGCACGCATGAAATATCCTCTTCGAACGACTGCTATATTTCTTTCAGCTTTGATTAGTTTTGTCATCTTTCATTTGTTCACTAATTTGGTACTTACGAAAAACGACTTCCCAACAAAATTCTCTCTCTCTCTCTCTCTATGTAGCTGTCTTTAATAACTTTTATGGCTTGTCAGAATTCTATCCAGCCTACAACAAAGCAATGAATGATCCAACTTTTAAGCTAGAAGCGACAAAACTTCTCGGCATCAGATAGAATAGGCTAATACCTTCATGCCAATCAATCCTTGTGTATTAACTGCTTGAATTATTAACTACCCACGAACAAATACACAAATATACATAATGCAATAAGCTCTAATATATTCGCTTATCCACATATGTGTGTGTGTGTGTGTCCAATTTACTTTCTGTCTATTTCCCTCCAAAGTACTTATAAAACGTATCACCAACTATCCGACTTTTGGACATAGTTATCTATAGTTTAATAAAATAAAGTGTTCCCTGACGATTCGTTGCTGTTGGTCATCTAAAATCACTTGGAACACGAATTGCTTGGATCCCCAAAAACCAGGCTGGTGAAACCCGTGGAGGAACTAAATATAAACTTGTGATTATCATTATTTTATTATTTCTCATATTTATATATATATATATATATA
>NC_068998.1:4034807-4036433 GCF_001194135.2 Octopus bimaculoides | reverse complement strand
ATATATATATATATATATATATATATATATATATATATATATACACTTTTAATTATACAAATATATATTATGTACATATATATACATATACATAAATTATTAAAAGTATTTATTTCCGTATTAATTACATATGCATGTAAATATATATATACGTATGTATATCACATATATATGTGCATATGCTTATATCATGTATGCATACGTATATCTAGAGATAGATTGATAGACACATGCATACACATATACATACGTATATATAAAATACATGACTTTACTTATTGAAATATATATGTATGTATGCATATATTAAATATATATATGAATATATATATATTATAAAAATACGTATTTATGTATTAATTTCATATATATATATAAATATATATATACATAAAAGCACATATGCATAAACATACACACACACATGCACGTATACACTCACAAATATACATATATAAAGATGCTAGTGTAATAAATTTGAAACTTAAACTCCCCTTCAGAAGCACGATTCCCCCCAAATATTTTTAATTAATTCTAAACATTCTGATATTAAGCTCCTCCGTTTCTTGCTGTTGTTCGTTTATCTCCTTCACCAACTAAGTGGCAAATCTTTGTCAGTAGATATCTTAAAACGTAGGGATATATTGTACATAGATGTGTCTTTCTATATATATGTATGTGTGCAGGGATAGATCGTTTTGAGTCTCGCAAGCAAGTACGCACTTATACACAAACGCACATATTTCTTTATAATTCATTCTAAATGAGGTGGAAAATAATGTATCCAAGCCAGATAGCATGAACATTATGAAAACAGCTGAAAACCGCCTCTGTGTTGGCACTATTAGTGATAATGATGATGTTGGCCGTGTAAGTAGTGAGAAATCATGTGAGTGCGTGTGTATGTAAGTGTGTGCAAAAATTATAAATACCTCGAGTACGAGGTTAAAAAATAAAAGAAGGGTGTATTAGTTTTACGCTCAGAAAAAAAAATTGAAGAAAAAGTCTCTGGTGCTTTGAGCATAAGCTCCTCTACAAAAAGAATAGATGAGAAAAAATGTTAATAGAAAAGAACGATCTCCTCACGTTAGAATCATATATATATAAATACAAGATGAGCAATTTTGGAGGAAGAGTGATTTAGTCGACTGCATCGTATCTAAATGCCTAGAAGTCATCTCAAAACTCCCACTCTGATCGAAGCAGACGACCACGAAACTTTAAGTTACGTGGAGTTGAATCAAACTGTTATGAACATAAATACATGCATACATGTATGTTTATTGAGTGTGCGTTTATGCACGTTTAAATGAATGTGCACAAGCGCGCATGCATACATGTAAGCTTCTAACACACATACACGCACACATAGAAGACTGTTGTAAGAAATAGAAATAAATCGTGGTTCATGGGTGTTCATCCTCAGCTTTTCGTCCGAACCCTCGCAACGGAGGAGCCGCAACTAAATGCACTTATGGACATTGTAATGGTGTTACGCCGGATCGTAGATTAAGTGTTGCACTTAATATAAAATATTTGAAACTATCCCTAGTCAATATATATATATATATATATATAATAATATTGATATAATATTGTTTATATATATATATATATATATATATA
>NC_068998.1:4031770-4034673 GCF_001194135.2 Octopus bimaculoides | reverse complement strand
TAAATATACATATATATATATATATATATATATAATCTATGGAGATCTATAGTAATATCAAAGCTTGCTGCCTCCACTTTCACTATAATATATAAATCAAAAATTTTTTAAAACTTATTTCAGCCTGTTTAAAATTCAAAGTTTTATGAGTTTGACACATTAAGTACTCAGAGCAATTTCCTCAATCTTGGATTACATACGCCATAATCCTGGTTGTTATATATTATTTATACATAAATACAAGCATACATATATAGATAGATATCATGTTCTTTAGGGAGTATAGTGCCACACCAAATTTACCGAACACAACGCTATAATTATGAGGAAATATAAAACAAATGAGTTTATAAAATTGATTATAGCAAAAAATACGAATTTCTTCGCCTTTACTACCAGATTTGGATGGTATTCTGCTATATACATACATACACACACACACACACACACAAACAAACTCTCACACACAGACACACACACACATATATATATATATATCTACATACACATACAAATATATATAATCTTACACACACACACAAAACATACCTCTTGCAGGATCGAACATACCATGAAACTCACAGTAGTAACCATTGAATTAGCATCCAAAAGTGACTACATAGACTCTTACTACATTTATTGAGTACTTTTTCTACCGCTTGGATATTCACGATTATATACATACATACATCAAACATAAATACATATATATGTATTTTATATATATGTATTATATATATACATACATATACATGCATTATATTTACAATGTATATGATATATATTCTTTATATGTAATATATATGTCTGCATTATATATAATATATACAGATGCACACACGCATATACATACACTGACAGAAGTACACACACATTTAAATGTTGTGTGCATACACGTGCGTATGTGTATGTCTGTCTGTTTGACGCAGTAACTAGCATTGATAAATGACGTTTGTTTCTCACTTCTGGTTTACGTATGTAACTCTTTGGTCCACTTTCCTTCCATGTTTTTTTTATTGAAATGAGGTAGATAATAATAATAATAATAATAATAATAATAATGCTCGTTTCGAATTTTGGCATAAGGACAGATATTTGACAATAAAACGGGTTTCAATTTTTTTTTTTTTTTTTTTAGGTGGCATCGCTCCTTGGAAAGAAGGGCGAATAAACGACCTCGGTGGAAACTGAAATCAGAATATAAAGGGATGAAACGAAATAACACACGGCACTTTGTCTGTTGCTCTACCGATCCTGTTAAACCACTGCTCTTTAATTTAAAAAAGGAAACTTGATATAAACGATGGTAAAATGAAAAGGTTATGAGGTATGAGGTAGTTGCACGTGTAAAGGGATGATAAAGTTAAGTTTTTCAGTATTTAATTCGAACTGTACGCATGTACAGTATGTTTTATATTTAAATAAAAAGAAGAAAATTTCCTTTATTCCCTGCCTTTTTACTTGCCTCGCTCATCATAGGAAAAAAATATCTTGTCTTGTCCACCATAAAATGGCTCGTATCGAGCACCAAAGAAAGAAGATTTGCCTGGTTTGTTTGCTTTTTATCCACCAACAGATTTGTTTTCACTCACAACTGAACAAGACAAAAAGCCCCCAAATAACAAGGTGATGTTCTTGCTTATATCAGTTATTAAACTGCCATGCAGGGGGCATCTCCTTCAAAGGGTTTTAGTCCAACGAATCGACCCCAGTATTGATAAGTCAGGTATTTATTCCATCAGTCTCTCTTGCCGAACAGCTGTAGTATTACAATAAGTAATACTAATTAATAGTACAATTAAATCATACACACACATACACATACAAACACACATCACTATCTCCGTACATGTATACATATGTCTGCGTCATAGTACGATGCATATCTTACACATGTATACACATACACTCGTACATACATTATACATACGTGCATGCATACATACTCATTGTCTTAAAAGAAATACTGCGTTGTTCGTAATCAAGGATTCTAAAATCATTATCTACTTCAAAATGTCACGAATACCTTCGGTTGCTGTCATTATTGTTAAAGGACTTCTTTCATGGATGTTTCTGTATTTGTTTAGATGTGTGTGCATGTGTGCATTTGGGCCAGTATTCAGTCGTCTGGGATTTTCTGTGTCTGGGTAGAACAGCCCACACCACCCGGTGCCTGAGTAAACAGTCACATCTCCATGTGTCTGAATAGTCAGTAACGCATCCAGGTATTTGACTAGGCATTCGCACCTCCTGTTCTCTGAGTAGAGAGCCACTGCGCTTGGTGTCTGAGTGGAGTGTCAAACCTCCAGGCGTCTCGAAGAGATGATCACATAAAAAAAGCAAAATATAAATAAAAAAAATTGTACAAAGATAAGTGTAAAAATGTAACACAAACAAACGTGACGTATCCGATATTTCACTTTCCATTTCAATTTGCGCCGCCTCGTAGTGAATGCATGCGCATGCGTGCGTACGTGCGCAGGCGTGCGGAATATCATCCTCTCATTGGGCTTCTCCTTTCTTACCATGCTTGTTAGAGTATTGTCCTCCACCCTCCTCCCCATCCACCATATTCTGTGTCCTGATACAAATATATTGAAAATGGTAAAAAAAGCAAGGGAAAAGAAAAACCATTTTCTACGCCACCCACCCGTCATAATTTTGAAGAGAGAATTGTTCTCCCCCCCCCACTATACATACGTAGATACATATATATATATACATATGCACATATATATATATACATACACACATAAATATATATATATACATACATACATAAATATATATATATACATACATACATAAATATATATATATACATACATACATAAATATATATATATACATACATACATAAATATATATATATACATACATACATAAATATATATATATACATA
>NC_068998.1:4030781-4031441 GCF_001194135.2 Octopus bimaculoides | reverse complement strand
ATATATATATATGTATATATATATATGCATATATACATATTTATATATACATATATATATATATGTATATATATATATGCATATATACATATTTATATATACATATTTATATATATATATATATATATATACAAACATATATATACACACACATATATATATACATATTCTATACATATACATATATATATATGTATATATATATATATACACACACACGTACATACTTACATAAAACACTATACATACTGACACACACACTGTTATATGTATACTTTTAACGTAATTCTAAAAAAAAAGATCTAATAACCCCAGAGCTCAATAAAATTCTATAAAATTCGTTCGTAATTGCAAAGTGTATAGAATGAAGGTAACCGATTCACCTGGTCTCTAATGAGAAGCATTACGCACGGAACAGCAACCCGTCTTATGAGGTCAATACTCCTTACACACACGTGTGTGTGTGTGTAAAGCGGAAGATGGGTCTGGACGCAACTATGCTATTCCTTAGAAGAAACTTGTTGCAAGCTGTGCGTAATTTTTAAGATATCAAACATCACAACACATTCTGCTTTGAAACGTATTGAGTGCTTCTTTTGCTTAACTCACACTCTGGACATACAGCTAAGAATGCGCTTTCAATTGTGTGCATGTATATAT
>NC_068998.1:4029772-4030771 GCF_001194135.2 Octopus bimaculoides | reverse complement strand
ATATATATATATATATATATGTATATATATATGGATATATATACGTATTTATATACACACACATATATATATATATATACATATATATATGCATGTATGTATAAATATGTATATATACGTATATACTGCGTTGTGGTTTATACACATACTCTTACTATATTTTATTATTTATTATTATTATTATTCGACTTTGCTTTTCGTTCTTTTGGGAGCCGATAAAATAAGTACCAGTCGAACACTGGGGTCGATGTAATTGACCTATCCCCCTCGCCCGAAATTGCTGGCCTTGTTCCAAAATGTGAAACCATTTTTATTATTATATTTTATTATTTTATTATTATTTCTTCTTATTTTTATTTCTTTGTAATATTTTTTAGAAACGTTAAATATTTCATTAAAAGTTTTTTTTCTTTTGTTAGATATGCTTATTTTTGTTATTTCACATTCTCTCTGTCTGTCTGTCTGTCTGTCTGTCTTTGTCTCTCTCTTTTTCCCCACAAACACTCACACACAAATGCAATGGAATGGTACGGCAAAATCGGTAGAGCGTAAAACAAAATCTTCTCGTCCTTTCTTCGAGGTTTGCCTCTTTTACCTGTCCTCTCTCTCTTTCTTTGGTCAATAAAATATACGAATTAGAAAAACAAAAAATAAGGTACCAGTGATTTACTGGGGGACAGATTTAATCAATCTTAACCCCACTCCCCCACAAATGTATGGCCTTCAGCCCATGTAAGAAATCAATGATCATTACAAAAAAAAAAATATATATATATATGTAAAAAAATCAGGCAGTGGAGTGATTGGCAGAATCGGTAGAGCGTTGGACGTTTCGTCTTTGAAGTTACGTAGAAACATCTCTTTGCGTTCTGAGTTCAAATCCCGCCGTGATTCATTTTTGCCTTTTTTTTTTTAATCTCCTACCGACGAGGTCGGATTGATTATTTTGTTAAAAAAAAAAATTAAAATAAAATAATGGTGATGGAGTAAATGTTAATC
>NC_068998.1:4023995-4026495 GCF_001194135.2 Octopus bimaculoides | reverse complement strand
TCATAACACACAATGAGGGATGATTCATCACAGGACAATTCCCGGTCAGGCGTCAGTGCCACCCTCACACAACCCACCCCACACCACACACACACACACACACACACACACAGACACACACACACACGTACTCAAAATCACCAGCTCACCCTCGCCTCTCCCACAAAGAGACGCCATTTGCCTGATTATATATATATATATATATAAATATGTATGTATGTATATATATGCACATATATATATGCACATACACTCTGCACACTAAATTACAGTGCACCGCATGACTTCACACCACACCACGCCATATTCAGTAAATCAGAGTGATGTACGTACATATATACACATATATACATATATACACATATATACATATACATACATACATTCATGCATATATATGGATTTAACAATTATGTATGTATTTATGTTTGCATTTATACATGTACATAAATATCCATGCATATGAATGTATTGAGAACTCTATCGACACACATACACACATATTCTTAGTGGGCAGCCATTGCTCCAAAACAATCTTCTCTTGAAGATTATGTTCAAGCTTAATGATTCTCTATTAACGATATTTTCCCACATACTTCCTTGTTAGTTTTCTGTTTAATACGGAACAAAACTTCATGAATTAAATGTGCTTTAGTTACAAAACGGAGGACTATGTTATTAAAATGCTCATAAAACAGGGCTCAAAACGTGAGACACTTAACTAAAATGAAATGGTTAGAAATACAACAGAAAAATAATAAAACGACCTTCTGGATAAAATGAAACCACAAATTTGCCGCTCAGAGATGGTTAACTTAGGTTGTTATGTTGGGCAAACTATTACAACGCTTTCTTCTTAATTATCTATTCACTTATAATTAGGAGTTGTCGCAGAATGTTATACTACAGTAAAAGGAACAAAACTAGGAAGAAAACATTACTTAACAAAAGCTCTCAGAGAGGGCAAACCTCCGCCAAGGCAACACCAACGACTTCACAACGATTAGCCGGAGATGATTTTTAAAATGAGAATATCTGATATAAACTCTACTGCTCTCACAAACGAGAATACTAAAAATGAACCCGACCGCTCTCAAAAATTAAGTGAAAAAAACCCAGAAAAAACAATCCAGAATCCTTGTGCGTTACCGGATCAATCCCAAAATCTAATCAGTTCGTGCCAGTCATGAGGCCAAACATCCCTGAAAGTTTCATCCGAATCCATCCAGCGGTTCTTGAGATATCTTGTCCAGGGACAAACAAACAAACAAACAAACACGACTGAAAACAAAACCTCCGCCATCGCTAAGGCTGAAGTAATAAAGCATTGCTATTATCTGTAGCAGTGGTTCTCAACCATTTTTGCTTATGGGCCCCCTTGGATTGCTATTTTATTCGACTGGACCCATATAATCATTCGATGTTTTTAAAGACCCTGTCGTATTCTTGTAGTTAAATATCATAAGGGAAAAGTATAACCAATTTATTGAATAACTTTAACAATAAAATCTTCTATGAACCCCTAAAGATCATCTATATGACCCCTAAGGATAGTATAGTCCTCAGTATTTAATTACTAATGTTCATATATATATATTTGCTTGTATTTTTTTACATGTTATTCTAAATAGTCAACACTATTAACCCATGTCTACCTGCAAGAGTTAGAACGTCTATGCAAGAAGTTATAACCGTTACAGTATCTTTGACCCAGTATGCAAAGTTGGATGGGTTTTCACCTACGCCCATGTTTTTCCGAGACAGCAATTATTTCAGCTGATGAGTATTTAGTTTCGAACTAAATATGAAGTTTTAGCAACCAAGAACTATAAGACATAGAAACATACATAATAAAATATGTGTAGGCATTTGTGTGCATGTTTACATAGAAACACACACACATATATACACGTTTTAGGAATGAAGGATATTTCGAATATGGGAGAAGAGCTATGAAAACAGCCTCAGATAATCGGGTAAACACTCCAATCCACAGATAAATGTGGTCAGCAGCTGCTCCAGAAGATCAAACTCTGTATCTCTCAAATTCCAACCGAGTGCTTTGTACCGTTGGGCTAAACGACCCTCTTAAACACAGTTCCCGTCTTTATATATGTATATATATATATATACATATATAAAACAAAGAGTTGACACCGGAAAAATCAAATGTTATGTAATGAATGATCTCCATTAGCTGTAGGCTGATATCCTGGTACTCAACAAAGACTCCACAACATCATATAGCAGAAACAACTGTCAGCTAATGAAGTTCATTGCATAACATTTGGTTTTTCCGGTGTCATCTCTTTGTTTCCTATTATCACTCCCTATTCATATAACACTGTGCTCTGCACTATACATCTATTGAGTGCTACACCAGGTTATTACTTTCGCCATGCTTAAGCAAAATATTGATGTGCGTGTGTATGTGTGTATCTGTGTATCTGTGTGTGTATATATGGATAAATACATCTATGTAAATATATATATATATATA
>NC_068998.1:4020455-4022177 GCF_001194135.2 Octopus bimaculoides | reverse complement strand
CGCATGATTCTTTCGAGTCTTTTAAGGACTTTAAAAAAAAATTTTAAGGTGAAGTTTTATTTTGTTATTTTCACCACCCGCATGATCATCATCAGCAGCAGCAGCAGCAACAGCACCACCACCACCACCACCACCACCACCACCACCATATCACCACAACCACCACTATCAGCAGCAGCAGAGTTGAGTGCCTACGATCGTTTTGTAAGGAAACAAACAATGACCGAGAAAGGCAAACATATATTTTTTACTAAAGTTTACACTTTAGTTATCTAACCTTAGGACTTAAAACCCCGATTGAGGGTAAAAGTTGTTCACATCTACTTTACAAAGTCATAGTAAAAATATACTATCACATCATTGAGACCCAGAAGCAGTGAGATAATGTATGATCAATTCAAACCAGTTTGATTGAATAAACATTATGTTTGACATAATAATCCTTTCTATTATAGGCACAAGGCCTGCAATTTGGGGGAAGGGGATAGTCGATTAGATCGACCCCAGTACTCAATTAGTACTTAAATTATCGACCCCTATAAGTTAGCGGTTGAGCAAAAGGGATGGATATGATAAATACCAGGCTTTAAAAAAAAAAAAAAAAAAAAAAAAAAAAAAAAAGAATCAAGAAGCCGATTTGTTCGACCGAACCCTTCAGGGAATTTGCCTTAGTGGGGTCACAATACAAGGACTGAAAGAAGTAAACTATAAAAGATAAATGCACAAAACATCCATAAAGTACAAAAACAATACAATTTTATTCTTGTTTATTCAACATCCTGATTGTCTAATTCGTGGATAATCCTAAAAAAAAAAAGAAAAAGAAAAAACTATATTGTCGGTTCCTTCTCAGTTAAACGTCTCTCCCAACTTGTGCTCCCTAAGTATCTGAGGATTCCAAGAGCAGAGAGGACATTGAAGATTTTATGTCAACGGAAATGTTTTCCCCATAGAACATCAGTGATGTTTCGAGTCTTTTAGCATTCAGATACCCTCACCCAAGCGATCTAGCTAGGATCTGATAAAACCTTGAAAGATTTATACGTAAATGAAGTTTGAATAAATTTGTCCTTCATCCAGTATTTTTATTATCACATTGTCTCGAGATCCACCTGATTATCGGATTTTGTTATCCACATCGCTGTTCACAATGCTCTTTACACCCCCATCCCCCACACCCAATCGGAAGGTTAATCTGTCGCAAGGTTATCTGTTTACAGCGTGAAATAAAGTGTTTTGCATAAGAACATAACGCGCTGCTTGGTCTGGGAATCGAACCCATGATTGCTGGGCATGTGTATTCTACTATAACCGCGGGCCGACCAATGCCTAGTGAGAGGATTTGGGTAGACGGAACCTGAAAGAAGCTCGTCGTATATATTATACATGTGTGTGTGTGTGTAGAGTCGATTTGTTCAACTAAAATCCAAGACAGTGTGTGCTCCAGCATGGCCGCAGTCTACTGACTTGGAAACTTAGTAAAAAGATAAAAGAGATCACACATGTAGCAACGGATATGCATGCCACCTAAGGTAATAAATGATAGGGCTGATATATATCTCTAGGACAAACTAAAAGAACAATCCGATTAGTTTCAGCTGATTCTTGCAAACTCATCTGAGGTGTCTTTATTTGTTATATATTTACATCGATCGATCGATAGATAGATAGATAGATAGAGAGAAAGAGAGAGAGAGAGAGAGAGAGAGAGAGAGAGAGAGA
>NC_068998.1:4017691-4018428 GCF_001194135.2 Octopus bimaculoides | reverse complement strand
TATATATATATATATATATATATATATATATATATATATATATATATGCACACCATTCATTTACATTTTCTTCCAGGTCTTCTAAATTTATATGTGTGTATATATATATATTTATATATGTGTGTGCGTGTATGTGTTTGTGTGTATACACACACAGAGACACACTCACACACACATATATACGCAGACAGATATATATATACACTCACATATACATACACACATACTTGTGCGTGTGATATATCTATCTATCTATATGTATATGTGTATGTATGTATAAGACACACACACACACATAAGTTTATATAACACACAGATATATATGCGTGCGTGTGTATGTGTGTGTGTTATATAAACTTTTGATCCGGTTCTTTCTGTCAGGTACTTTTTTTTCCAGAATATATCGAATTACCCCTTCCCTCACTCAGCTCCCTGTTGTTTAGTATTAAATTGTGAGAATGATGTATGCGTGTGTGCGTCTCTATGTATGCGTGCACGTGCGTGTGTGCGTCCGTGTGTGTGTGTGTGTATTCACGTGTGAATGCGTGATCTTTGATCCCGGAAACCATTGTGATTCCTCTTAGGAGAAGAATCTATAATAAATGTTACTCTACTAAGCCAATCTGGATAGATACGGATGAACGACAGAACTGTTAACACACTCACACACGCACACACATTATATATCTCTCTATATATATATACACACACACACACACACATATATATATATATAT
>NC_068998.1:4016026-4016997 GCF_001194135.2 Octopus bimaculoides | reverse complement strand
TGTGTGTGTGTTTGTCCACCACCACCACCACTTCACAAGCAGTGTTGGTGTGCTTACGTCCGAGTAACTCAGCGGTTCGCCCAATGACACCGATAAAGTACAAGGCCTTAAAAAATTAAGTACCAGGGAGGAGATTTTCAATTAAAACTTCTTCAAGACAGTGCAACAGCATGGCCGCAGTCTACTGACTGGAACAAGTAAAAGACAGAAGCTGTGTGTGTGTGTGTGTGTGTGTGTGTGTGCGTGTGTATGCGTGTGTCTATGCGTGCTTGTGTATATGTGTGTATGTGCTTGTATGCTTATATGAGTACGAATATAAGTACGCATATATCACAGTATGTGTGAGAGGCATGTTTTCTTGCGATATACCGGTGACAGTGAGTCGCTGGAGGCTTCTCACACAGTGATTATTATATATCTCCTGGTGTCCATGGTTAGTCTAAAACGACGTGTGAGAGTGGAAAGTGAGCCATCGTCACGTTCTTGATTTCTTTCAGTAAACAATAAAACAAGTGGAATGCCCTTAAGCCAGGAAATACTTTATCATTGTATCGTAGCAAATAACGAAGCTATGTATCCATAGCTAAGAGTCACTATTATGAAGACAACCCTGAGATTTGGCGACACTTAACTGCAGATTGGCTTCTCGATCCCCCCATCTGTATGTAATGGATTTAAGAGTAGATAAAGTGATTTCCGGTTGCTTGGACTTCGTAAAAAGGGGTGAGCTTAGTTCAGAAAATCAAACTAAGGGACTTATCGCTAATAATAACTGAACTATGTGGAATCATGGGGAGGGTGACTAAGAAAAAGTGGGAACCGGAGACAAACCAGAGGTAGTGAATCAGGTTTCGATTCTCCTGTTGTTAGGGTTCACACCTGATGTAACGTTTTATACGCAAAAAGGTTTTACTACCTACGCCTATATATAAACATATATATATATATATATATATATATATATATATATA
>NC_068998.1:4014885-4015437 GCF_001194135.2 Octopus bimaculoides | reverse complement strand
AACAAAAGCAACGACGACAAGAATCACACAAAAAAAACACGAAAAAACAACAATAATAACAATAACAACAACAACAACAATAATAATAATAATAATAATAATAATAATAATAATAATAATAATAATAATAATAATAATAATAATAATAATAATAATAAGGATAATAATTTGTAAATCAGTCATTACGGACAGTATGTCGTCAAACAATGTTAATAATATATAATGGCGATGTGGTTGAAGGTATTTTTGATTGAATCTTTCCCGTTGAGGTCACACAGTGGTTTTGTGAGAAGTTCACAGCACAGTGACTGAATAATACAACACAACATTAAAGGATAATGTTATACACACACACACGCACACACACACACATACATGTATGTATGGATGTATGTATATGCGTGTATATGTATGAATGAATGTGAAGATATGTCTGTCTAAAATATGATATAGTCCTTTAAAAACATCGTTACTTCAGTTCTCATATCCAGTTCAGAAAACAAGGTCAGGCCATACACACACATACAAACACACTTATATATATATATATAT
>NC_068998.1:4009789-4012474 GCF_001194135.2 Octopus bimaculoides | reverse complement strand
AAAGGCGTCATCCGCCAGGAATAAGGAATCACCAACAAATGGTGGATGCAGCGGCACACTGTTACAGCTCATACCCCATATCAAAAAAAAAAAAAAAAAGATAAAGAGCCCTTTCGGTGATGAATAACCATGGGATTGCACCTAAAAAGTTCCCACCCGAGGCACAAGTCTGGGCAAGGGGACTAGTCGATTATATCGACCCTGAAAGAATAAAAGGAAAAGTTGACTTCGGAGCTATTTGAACTCAGAATGTAAAGACAGATGAAATGCCGCAAAACATTTTACCGGGGGGTGCTAACGATTCTGCCAATTCGCCACCTTAATGACAATAATAATAATTGTATCATATATATTGGAGAGCAGGCATGGCTCTGTAGTTAAGATGGTTTATTTGCAACCATTTTGTTTAAGTTCGATTCATGTGTGCGAGAAATTTTATCCACCAAATTTATATCTGAATGTACCTGTTTGCGCCCATTTATGCAAATAAGTGTAATGCAGTAATTCCTCGCGATATTAGGGTTCATCTATTGCGGTTCACCTATCACGGTTTATTATTTAAGCTTACGTCGATTCTTCAGCGGTGTTGTTTTGCTTTTATAATAAAATAAATATATACAAATTATGAAAATAATAAAAAACAATATACAGTACAGTACTGTTTCTACTTCGCGGATTTTCACTTATCGCGGGAGGTTTTGGAACGTAACACCAGCGATAGTCGAGGTATTGCTGTACTTAAAAGAATTTACGCCACTAAAAGAATATAACGCAATGAGGGATCTGAAAGGGGTCAATATAAATGAGTAAAACCATAGCATAGTCGCTGTCATGTGACTGAAACTGGTCGACAAAAAGTATACTCACACACACACGTACATACACGTCAACATGACCGGGCGTTCTAAGTCGCCAGACTCAAGGTGTAATTCCTTATCCAGAACAAAGTATTCTGATCCACGAATGCCCCTCATGACAACTTTTTTTAGATAACGGCATTGCCCCAGCATGGCTGCAGCTCTCAAACCGAAACTAGTAGATATATACACTACACACACACACACACACACAGACGCACGCACACATGTATATAATTACCACAAGATGGACAATGCGACGACGGCGAACATTACCGCCATCGTTATTTCTTCAATTACCATTAATACCCTTGCCTTCACAACCAAAAATATCCCATAATCCAATATTTTATCTATGATTACGAGCAACGGTGATTATATTTTAAACATTAATGATCAACAACAAACATGGCCGCCATATCATCTTTATATGATTAGCGCATATCATTAAACTGCTTTTTGTTATGGCTGTCGTCGTGGCCGCCGCCGCCGCCGCCGTCGTTATTGTTATTCGCGTTTATTTTTGGTTTTGTTGTTTGCTATTTTTGGTTTTGTTGTTTGCTATTTTTGCTGGATCAGAAGCGGCGAGCTTTTGTTCGGTACATTGATTAAACTACATACCACAGTATTACAGGACATACTACTAGGGTTCTTTGTGAGAATACGTGTACGTAGATCTTTTGTTTGTTTCTTGTTTCAGTCAGTGGACTGCAGCCATGCTGGAGCACCGTCGTGGAAAGGTGTTTGGTCGAACAAACCGACTCCAGGACTTTAATTTTAATTATTTGTTTAAAAGGTCTGGCACTTAATTCTATCGGACACCTCAAAACCTGTTGTGAAGCGGTTGTGGGGCACAAATGCAAACACACATACGCACGCATACACACACATACGCACACACAAATAAAAATGTGTGCATGAGTGTGTGTGTGTGTGTGTGTGTGTGTGTGTGTGTGTGTGAGGGAATTTGGGAGTTGGAATTTGTGTTGGTTTGTTTACGTCCACAACTTAACAGCTGGTAAAAGAGTCCGATTAAGTAATTATGAGAATTCTTATTTCTAAAATAAGCCCTGGAGTTGGATTTTGTTGATTTGGTCGACTAAAATCTTTCAAGACGGAGCCCCAGTATGGCCGCTCTCCAATGAGTGAAACTAGCAAAAAGATCAATCGATAAAAAGATATAAAAAAAAAAAACAATTAAACAAGAAAGATATATCTTTTACAGAATCAACGTGGTCGTGTTTAAGTTGCGATCTAACATTTTTTTTAAAGTGGAAAAAGAGTCGCAGAATTGCAGTACATGTGGCCTATTTCGTAAGTAAGCAGCAGCAGCAACAGCAGCAGCAGCAGCAGTAGCAGCAGCAGTAGCAACAGTAGCAACTGCATCAACACGAGTAACAACAGCAACAAAAGAGCTAAAAAATTTTAAATGATAATATTTAAAAAAAAAAAAAGAAAATGGCAGTTGCTTTTGTCATCGTTTATCGCTGTGCCATTTTCTGCCCTGCTAAATTTGGCTGCTTACTGTTGCGACTGTTGCTGCAGTTATTATTGCTGTTGTTGTTGCTGCAGTTGTTAGCGTTGTTGCTGCATCAGCAGCAGCAGACGCAGTAGTAGTAGTAGTAGTATTTATTTTTGTTGTTGTTGTTGTAGTAGTTGCTGCTGCTGCTGCACTAAATGCGCCGCACACAAGAAATAGCTCGACATTCAACGTTACAATTTGCTGTCCCACATCACTCATCCTTCTCCCATCTCTCCTCACCCCTCCTCTCCTCACCCTCCTCTCCTCTTACTATTTAAAGTTGGTTCTATTCTTAAAAAACAAAAC
>NC_068998.1:4004340-4006832 GCF_001194135.2 Octopus bimaculoides | reverse complement strand
ATAGAGAGAGAGAGAGAGAGAGAGAGAAAGAGAGAGAGAGAAAGAGAAAGAGAGAGAGAAAGAGAAAGAGAGAGAGAGGAAAAGGTGGGAGCGATAGTAAATATCTAATAGTAAATAATTAATACCTTGTAAGTTGTCTTTCTACTGAGGAAAAATATTTTTAGTAATAAGTGGTGGTAGTAGTAGTAGTAGTATTGGTGGTGGTGGTGGTGGTGGTGGTGGTGTTGGATATGATTGTGTTTTGATGAGGACATAAAAAATACTGGGACAACATCCACAGAGGTTGCGACATCGTCAGATAGAGCGAGGTGCGTGTGTATATATACAGACGCATGCATACAATTAACACACCCACACACATGCATGTACATATACATATGGTCACAGCCTTTGGGTTGAAACATATATACACACGCACACTGTAATTTCATATAATCTCAATAATCTTATAAATTTTGCTTGTCACTCCGTTACTTAGCCTGTCCGCAACGCTTCCACGTGATTAGTTGAAGGGGAGGAAGGGGAGGGGATGATGAGGGGATGGAGATGGGAGGGGAGATAGAAGTGGAGAAGGAGAGGTGGTGGTGTGTGAAATGTGTAATTTTCTTAAAGTAAGTTTTTTCCTCCATTTTCAGCCCGTCTGTAACGTTCTCACGTGATTAGTTGAACGGAAAGGCGAAGAGCGAAAGAAAAAGGCGAGGAATGAGAGAGAAATAGGAAGAGTGCTGTGTATTAATTCTATAAAATTGTGCATAGAGTATACAAAGTGTATATATAAAGTGCATTAAGTAATCATCGTATTCGAATTTCCTTCGCTTTTCAATGATTAGCAGACGATCGACTATCGTTTGATGCAGGCACAACATAGGCTACGCTTTCAGGTTTTTTTGGATAAAGTTTTGAGAAATAACCAAATAAGTTTACCATTAATTCCGTGAAATATATTTCACAGGTTCCGCTAGTTTCTATCATTCAATTTAATAACTTTATTCAATTTGTTTCTAACTTTATGGCATTTGTTTCATCCTCTCTAGTTACGGTTTTTAAAATTCGTTATAATCCCATACCTTTTATCATTTATGGCGGCTATGATTCTTTCATAATTCATATCAATTCTTCTAACATTTTCTTATTATTCACCTTAATTCTAAATTATAATAGTAGTGATTTAATTATCTACTGAACCTGTATGATTTTAACTGATTTGTTTTAGGTTCAATACCTATTGTGACAATATTAATAGAAACGTTAGGATTCCCATCTTGTATTTTTTGTTTGTTTGTTTTCTATCGGGCATATCGGTTCTAGTTTTCGTTCTCTATTATAACTGGCCTTTCAACACGTAATTTCATTGCAGTTAAATAACTAATCTCAATAAATTTCTATAAATTTCGATATTTAACATACATTTATATTTTTATGCTGACGCTGATTATTGCCTAAGCTATTTCCAATAGTCTAATATGCACATTTATTTGCTAATGGCCGTCTTTCTATCACTGTGTTGACCACTTTCGTTATTTGATTTATTCTATTCTGTCTCTATTTAAGTGTTTATAGGTTATAGTTACTGGCATTGTGATTATGGCTATCTCAATATATCTATAATTTTTTCTCCTTTTCTTTCCTCATCTTCCTTTCTCTCCCTCTCTTCTGGAATTTCGCAAAGACGTTCGCTAATGTGCTATTTTTCTTTTTTTTTAATTATCTTTAACTGGATCTCCATTAATTAGTTCCAGCCTTTACAAGTGAGGCTGCTAAGTTTAATGTTGAGAGGAGATCTTTAAGGATTGAATAATTCACCCCTGGAAACATGGGTGTTTCGTTCAACATCCTTAAACAACCCTCATTCAGGGACCTTTTGAGCAGGATGGGTCACACAACCTGAAGAAAATTCTAACAGGCCCCCACCTACGAGGTCATGCGCTGTTTATCTTGATACAAGGTCACCATTTCCCGTACATATGGTTGTGATGTATGCGCCTGGTGTACCCTTATCAGTTGGATAGTCATAATGGGTATACTGGGCTTCGTATATTTGTACCCCAGTGTCACTTTGATGGCATCCACTGCTCTCTCACTCAATAAAAAAAAATAATAATGATAATGATAATGATAATAATAGTAATAATAATGATGATGATGATGATGATGATGATGATGATGATGATGATGATGATGATGATGATGATAATGCACAGCCATGCAAATTTTATAAAGAAACGAAAGAAAATCGTCCCAAATCGCCCCACTCTCACGCATTTAGAAGCAGACAAAAAAATGTGCGTCCTTGCATGAAAGAATATAATTTTAATTCGATATCTATGTGTGATCATACACACATCCACACGCATCTCTTCTTTTCTTTCTTTCTTTCTTTCTTTCTTTCTTTCTTCCTTTCTTTCTTTCTTGCTTGCTTGCTTTCCCTCTTTCTCTTCATCTACACACACACACATGTATATATGTATTTGAGTGAGTGTGTGTTTGTGTGC
>NC_068998.1:4002315-4003931 GCF_001194135.2 Octopus bimaculoides | reverse complement strand
TGTGTGTGTGTGTGTGTGTGTGTGTGTGTGTGTGTGAGAGAGAGAGAGAGGTAGTGAGTGACTGAGTGAGTGAGTGAGAGGAAAAGAAAGAAACGTGTACGTTAAAAGTACAGTTGCAAAAGAAAACCGGCCGACCAACCAGCCAACCAACCAACAACAAAAACAACAGAATGACTGAAGGGAAAGTACCCCAGGGGAATAAATGTTCTACATATTACCTACACAGAAGGCGTGTGTATATGAGCTGGTGGTGGTGGTGGTGGTAGGAGGGCTCACTGTGTACATAATTAATTTGAGCTGAAGAAACTTAAAATTCAAACTTCGATACCAAGTGAGATTATCTAATCAATTAGAAGATAAAATCTCCCCACCGAGTATTTAACATTACAAAAATCAAAAAAAAAAAAAGAAGCAAAAACAGATTTTCAGAAAAAAAAATGTCTTTATAAGCAAAACCAAAATTTAAAGGGATTTAAAACCAGTAAGATCAGATGATAGAAATGTTGGGACAATAATGTGTATATTTGAGATGATAATATATATATTATTTAAAGCAGTTTTATTCGGTTCCATGCTACTTATTTTTCTCTCTCTCTCTCTCTCTCTCTCTCTCTCTCTCTCTCTCTCTCTCTCTCTGCATATATACATACGTATATGCACATACTGTTACGTTCTGAGTTCAAATTCCACCCAGGTCGACTTTGCCTTTCATCCTTTCGGGGTCGATAAATTAAGTACTATTTGCGTACTGGGATCGATGTGATCGACTGGCCCCCGCCTCCCCCAAAAGTTTCGGGCCTTGTGCTTAGAGTAGAAAAAAATATCTGGACATCCGGGTGAAAACGGATGGGAGAGTACGGCAGGGAAATGTTTCTATTGGTCAACAGAATTATGGAGCATGAAAACAACAAACAAAACATAATGATGACGATGGTGTTGGTGATGGTGGTACTGATGGTGGTGATGCGAAAAATAATAACGATAATAATAATAATAATAATAATAATTACGGCGATCATGATGATGATGATGATGATGTTAATGTAATATAAATAAAGCGAAATCAATGAAGATCTACTTATGTTCTCTAATCATTTAGTGAAAGTAGGCCACTAGGTGAGATGTGTGCAACAATGGAAATGCAAAATGGCAAACGAGAATTGTGTCTATATATATATATATATATATATGTGTGTGTGTGTGTGTGTGTGTGTGTGTGTGTGTGTGTGTGTGTACGCGCGCGTCTGCGTATATTCGCATGAGTGCATCTATGTATGTGTATGCACGAATGCGTACTTATGTGCGTATTACTCACACAGATATTCATATATGTGTGCATGTGTACGTACGTATCTATGTGTATTGTTCATCACACATAGGCAGACGATAATGCAAATCCGCACAAGATGGCGCTTAAATATATTTTCTATTCAAAATCATGCCAGATTTTTGAGATACAGGATATACACAGGCATACATATATAATTACAAGCACATACACACACACACGTATGTATATGAGAAAATACAAATATTGATTTCTCTCATTGGCAGAGGGCCACAATACATATACATACATACATACATATATATATATATATATATATATATATATA
>NC_068998.1:4000231-4001999 GCF_001194135.2 Octopus bimaculoides | reverse complement strand
ACACACACACACACACACACACACACACACATGTATAGACTTAGACACAGCTGTGTGGTAAGAAGCTTGCTTACCAACCACATGGTCCCGGGTTCAGTCCCACTGCGTAGCACCTTGGGCAAATGTCTTCTACTATAGCCTCGGTCCAACCAAAGCTTTGTAAGTGGATTTTGTAGGTGGAAACTGAAAGACGCCCATTGTGCGCGTGTGTGTGTGTGTGTGTGTGTGTGTGTGTGTGTGTGTGTGTGTGTACGTGCGTGCGCATGTGTGTTGGTGTGTTTATGTTCTCGTAACTTATCGGTTCTGCGAAAGAGACAGAATAAGTTCCAAGCCTAAAAAATTAGTAGCGAGTTAATTCATTCGATTAATGTTCTTCAAGGCAGTGTCCCAGCATGGTCGCTGTCTAACGATCCAAACAATATATATATATATATACACACATACAAATGTCTAGCTGTGAGAGAAAATATAACGTGAATTCATTTCTACCGGTATTTTATGTGCAAAAAGAAAGAGGACCTCCTAACGGACCGTTTCATAGTCCGTACACTGTTTCTAAGGGAAGACGTACTCACTTTCCTACTCCGACCTACTCCGACTAATAGCATAGAATATTCTTCACAACTGTAAGGTAGCCGCAAATTACCGTTCGAAAAGTACCCCCGCTCACTTATCGAATTTTTTCCAGCACACCAAAAGTATAAAATAAATGTGTTTTGTACTTTTAATATTGCTTTCTTAGTCAAAGTTTTGAAATAATAATTGTTATCATTATTATCATTGGCGAGCTGGCAGAATCGTTAGTACCCCGAGCGAAATGCTTAGCGGTATTTCGTCTGTCTTTACGTTCTCAGTTCAAATTCCACCGAGGTCGACTTTGTCTTTCATCCTTTCGGGGTCGATAAATTAAGTACCAGTTGCGTACTGGCGTCGATGTAATCGATTAGTCCCTTCCCCAAAAATTTGAAGGCCTTGTGCCTATAGTAGAAAAAATTATTATTAATATTATCATAGGGTGGCGAGCTGGCAGAATCGTTAGCGCGCCGGGCGAAATGGTTAGCGGTATTTCGTGTGCCGTTACGTTCTGCGCTTAAATTACACCAAGGTCGACTTTGCCTTTTATCCTTTCGGGGTCGATTAAAAAAGTATCAGTTACGCACTGGGGTCGATGTAATCGACAAAATCCCTTTGACTGTCCTTGTTTGTCCCCTCTATGTTTAGCACCCTGTGGGCAATAAAGAAATAAATATTATCATAATTATTATTATTAATATTATTATTATCATCATCATCATCATCATCATCATCATCATCATCATCATCATCATCATCATCATCATCATCATCATCATCATCATCATCATCATAATTATTATGATTATTATTATTATTATTATCATTATCATTATTATTATTAATATTATCATATTATTATTATTATTATTATTATTATTATTATTCAAAAACATGTGTTCTCTTATTAGACTTGCTTGCTTTACTAATGGGAATCAATTAAATACAGGCAGCAGACAGAAAACAAAACAAAAAATAGCTTGGCACTAATATGTTTAATAATTTAGACATCATATTGATTATCGATTATTGATACGTTACATATGATTGAACGGTGCACAAATATAAATAAACTACTTATTGAACCGAATAGTTTTTGCACTGGTTGGTATTTTTAATTATTTTTATGCCCCCCCCACTCACGCTCACTCTTTCTCTCTCTATCTCTCCTTCCCTCTCTTCCTATACATCTCTC
>NC_068998.1:3999877-4000221 GCF_001194135.2 Octopus bimaculoides | reverse complement strand
CTCCCTCCAGCCAGCTACTTAGCCATCTATCTATCTGTCTGTCAATCTATCTATCTATCTATCTATCTATCTATCTATCTCTGTCTTCCTATCTATCTATCTATCTATCTATCTATCTTTATATCTCTCTATCCATCAGTTTGTCCCATCTCCCTCCTAGCCTCTCTTTCTCTCTCACCCTCTCTCTCTCTCAATCTCTATATTTCTCTTTCCTTTTACCATAGATCTCTAACCCCTCCCCGTACACACACATACACACCATTTTTCTATCAGCTGCATTAACAACAAATTATTTATCAATTATTTATCAATCACTGTGTGTAGTAACAAGTTCGATCACCACC
>NC_068998.1:3990114-3991020 GCF_001194135.2 Octopus bimaculoides | reverse complement strand
CAGGCTTGGTGCGTTTGCTTCTCCGTAACTTAACGGTTCATCAAAAGATACCGATAGAAAAAGTACTTGGTTTAAAAAAATGATAAGTACTGGGGTGATTCATTCGACAAAGAATTCTTTGACCCGATGCCCCAGCATGGCCGCAGTCTAATGATTGAAACAAAGAAAAGAAAAAAACAAGATACTAATCAATTATAAGCAGTATTACTGAGAGGTAAAGAAGTGAACGCCTTGCCAAACTGTGGAGGACAAACACAAACATGCACGCACACGGGCTTCAACACAGTTTCTATCTGTTAAATTGACTCGCAAGGCATTGATCAAACTTGGGTTAATGTAGAAAAGAGTTTCTCAAAGTGCCATGCAGTGGTGCTGAGCCTCAAACCACGTGATGGCGAACTCTTTACTTTCAGAGTTTTTGTTGTTTTGGAAACTCTGTGACTATCAAACCGAACAGTTTGCCAACACACATCGACGTTAATACTATGAATCCCCTATATGTTTAGCATGTGAGGTGTCCTTACAAGACACAGACCATTTCGTGTTGTACTTACTCTTCGATCATGTTCAACCTAGGGCAAAGGAGAGGATTGACTTCACGAAGTCAACATTCATTGGATATCAAATATAAATTTATGGATATTAATGATACTTGACGAAACAACAACAATAAAGGAATAATTTTTAGTTATTTGACTAACTATACTATTTTTGTTTCACTTCCGCCATCATTCCACCTTATTTTACTGCCACTATTCTGATGACGGACCTGTGTCCAAAACGTTAGATTCTTCCACAATTTTTTATTCACCTCACCACAACCGAACTTATTTGAAACTTTCATGCAGACATAGCACATCCACTCACACATATGAGAAACCGACTACACACGCGTGTGTATATATA
>NC_068998.1:3987342-3989946 GCF_001194135.2 Octopus bimaculoides | reverse complement strand
ATAAATATTTATGGAAATTCACATTTGATATTTTCAGATTTCTGTTTTCTTTTATATTCAAAATTGATTTGTGATTAAACACAATCAAATGCGAATTTTTTTTACATTTATTATTTATACGGCCTGTACAACATACAACATGGCGGACTTACGTAACCTTCTATTTTTTTAATTCTAGTGGTTCTCATCTTGGGTCATATGACTTCTGGAGCCCACATAAAATTTTGAGGAGTGGCTCAAAAATAAAAAAATAAAACAGTGGCTCCTCTTTCTTTCATCTTTTCCCTGTTTCTGTCATTAAACTGCGGTCATGCTGGGGCACTGACTCGAAGGATTTTTTTTTCTTCTTGATTTTTAGTCGAACAAATTGATTTCAGTACGTACCTTTAAAGTCTGATGCCTATTTCATTTGTCTCTTTTACTGAAACGCTAATGTACAAGGATGTAAACAAACCAACACCGGTTATCAAGCAGTGGTAGTGGACACACACACACATGCACATATACAAGTACACACACACACACACATATATATAGGACGAACTTTTCCCAATTTCCATCTACCAAATCCACTCACAAGCTTCTAGATTGCCCGGGGTTATTATAGCAAGTGACACTTGCGTAAGTGCCGTACAGTAGAACTGAACCCGGAACCATGTGGTTGGAAAACAAACTTATTATCACACAGCTACCCCCTACATCTATGCAGAATTTTTTTTTTTTTAAACATTACTTATTTCGGTCAGTTTTATGTGGCCCAGAAAAAGACCTCAATTTCCACCCCAACCCCCCACCGTATTGGGGATGCGCAATAATCAACTGCTCTAGATTTTGAAAAACAAACACACTAATTGAAACATTCTTGAGTGCTACATTCAGTGAATCTGTGTAGCTTTTGCACGTGATCTGTACGCCATTTCACGTGTAATAGACCTGACCTTTGAACTCATTGTCACGTGTCCAGCTTTCATAAATAACTTCATTCAATAGAGTTAAACATCATCTCAAATGCCCGACATGTTTTTACTTATAAACTTCTTGTTTTCGGGATGTTTTTGTCTTTGTTTTTGACCGATTTAAAATGTTTTTTAATCTACAGGAGTCCCAGTTCTTTTGTTTCATTTTTACTGGTGTATGTGTGTACTCAGATCTTATGCATAACGTGTACAACACAGATTGAACCTGCACCAAGAAGTTTGCAACAGTACCGTTATCCTTGTGTGTAGTAGGGTCGATGAAATAAAGTATCAGGTACTGTAAGTGATTGTATTAACTAATTAGACCCCATCAAAATTGCTGATCTTTTGCCTAATTTTGAAATAATTATTATTAATATTATTGAGTGAGCTGGCAGAATCGTTAGCCCAGCGGGCGAAATGCTTAGCGGTATTTCGTCTGTCTTCACGTTCTGAGTTCAAATTCTGTCGAGGTCGACTGTGCGTTTCATACTTACGGAGTCGATAAACTAAGTTCCAGTGAAACACTGGGGTCTGCGCCGATATATATATATATATGTGTGTGTGTGTGTGTGTGTTCATTTATATACAACAAAAAACAAGATTGTAATGAACAAGCTTTAATTAAAGTCGGCTCATTTCGTCTTGTTTTTATAAATGCTTATATAAATTATGCATATATACTAACGGAGTTCCACATGTATATATCCTTAAAAGGAGTAATCCTACTGTATCATGACACATGGTAGCCGATAACCGTATAGAAGCTTTGAAATACACGTTATGAGGTTTTATCAGATGATATTAAATAAATGCACAGTATGTGTGTGTGTTTAGTAATTGTTTTTGCTTTTGTTTTTATTTATGTTATTTACTTATTCGCTGATGTTCAATTTAGTCAATCATTTTTTTTTTGGTTTGTTTTTTTTGTTTGTTTTTGGGGGAAGTACAGGGGAACTTTTCTATGAATGGATGCGATCTGACTTCACTGGTTCGTTCCCCTGTTCCTTCCTTCGTTTTTATGGAGAGTGTTAAACAACGCTTTCCGCATACTAAAAACTCCCCACAACGTTTAAAAAAGCAAACAATAATAATAATAATAATAATAATAATAACAATAAATGAATATATAAATAAAACACGTGGTATGCAAAATGGTGAGGTAAAACAATCTACATACACACACACGTACTCACACACACACAGAGGATGTGTGTGTGTGTGTATAAATTAAGCAGGGAGGTGATAAGTCAATGGACGCTAGTTAACCAAAGGATCCCTTGTCTTTCCGCTTTCCTCATCTTCAGAACCCTTCTTTTCTTACAGACTCCTGAGAACCTGTATCACCAAGCCGCCCCCAACTATTTACCCATCACCAGCACCAGCTCACACACTACTGCCGCCCCACCTTTCTTCTTTCTTCTTCTTCTTCTTCTTGTAGGTCGGTGTAAAATTTCAGGGTATCACAACATGAAACCTACATGAAATTTTTATGAACTAATGTTAACTTAGTCAGCTACTCGGATCCCTTAGTTTCCACCCGAAAATTCTCTCTCTCTCTCTCTCTCGGCCCTTCCCCTTTCTCTCTCTCTCTCTCTCTCTCTAGTTATCTATCTCTGTGTCTCACATATATACATTCTCTTTCTCT
>NC_068998.1:3982959-3984153 GCF_001194135.2 Octopus bimaculoides | reverse complement strand
TGTGTGTGTGTGTGTGTGTGTGTGTGTGTGTGTGTGTGTGTGTGTGTGTGTGTGTGTGTGTGTGTGTGTGTGTGTGTGTGTGTGTGTGTATGTATAATTATATATATATATATATAAGATGAAACAGCTGGTGCTAGCTTTCTAAACAACAGTTACATTATCTACTAGAATGGATAAAAAGAGAGCAGTGAAATTGTCGCGAGGAGTGGGAAATCCAACGCTTAGGACACAGAGAAAAAGAAAAACAGGCTGCAACTGATGAGGAACGCAGAGCCAGAAGTGGCAGGAGAAACAGTGTAGGAAAGAAAAGTAATGGCATGAAGAGAAGCAGACAATGTCGAGAGTGAGATGAAGGGGAAAAATTAGGTGTGAGATGAGTTTAAGGAATTGAAAGAAGATGTAAGAGTAGAGGAGGAAAATGTTTATTTAAACCTGATGACGACATGGTACCAAGTTTGAACATGAAATGTAGTTCCCTCTATTTTCTTGAGACTGTGGAACCATAGCGTGCAGAGATTCCACACACGAATTAATGAGATATTGAATGTCCTGCAGTGCTGAAGTGGTTGGCAAAAGTTTGGCCAAAGCATACGTAGTAGTACGTTTCTAATATGCTTCCGAAAGCGATCAGCAAAGCATCGGCTTCTTGCCTCAATGTAAAGGGCGCTGCAAAGTTTGCATATAATGCACAATATATATAAGTTTTGAGTAATATGGTTTTGTGTCTTCGAGCCATTAATGGTTGTTAATATAGGGGACAGGGGTTGCATCGCGGACGAGCACACTTAAAAGTGCGTGGTTGTGTGTGGCTGGGCGTTGTGGAACTTCATATTAGGAGATTTCCGGAGTTCTTGTGTCTGTTTCAAGGTGGAGAGAGGTGATGCGGGAAAGATGGGTGGGGTTCCGGCTCAGAAAGTAGAATACGAAAGTTGTATACGAGTTTAGCTTTCAACGGGAGGATGGACGGGTGGACGGAAGGTGAGAGTGGAATACATGCATATATACATGCATGCACACACTACAAACATTACATACATTACATACAGACATGCGTAATACATATAATACATACATCCGTACATATATGCACACATGCATCCATACATACATACATAATACATAAACACATACATACATATATAAACGTAGATATATGGATAGTTTTCTATGTATGCATGTGTGTGATTGTATATA
>NC_068998.1:3979698-3980454 GCF_001194135.2 Octopus bimaculoides | reverse complement strand
TTAGGATACTTGCAAAACACAGGATAGTGCATTTCTGCGCATGTCGACAATGCGTGTCTCAATTCCATTATCTTTCAGTTTTTTTGTTTTGTTTTTTTTTTTTTTGGTAGCAATTTGGAGGTGTACCATTTACCACAGGAATAATAGCTGTCTTAGACTTCTACAATCCATTCACCTTTCTGGCTAGGTTATGATATTTCTCTTTCTTTTTTTTATTGGTTGTTGTTGTTGTTGTTGCTGGCGTCTGTTATCTATTATTTGAGTTTGTTTTCCCACTTTATATCGATGAAATAGGATTATAAAGCCGGTGCGTAACCCATTCCGTTGCATGCCTATAAGCTAGCTAACTAGCTAGCTAGCTAAAGGATTACTTAGATTAGCGATTAAAGTCTGAGTATTCACTTAAATTAGTTAATAACCCTTAATTACAAGATCAGGTGTGAAATTTTTGCAACGCTAAGCAAAAACAAAAAAAAATAAAAAATAAAATATTATAAATTAAAAGAAAAAAAAACAATTGTGATAACAAAAAAAGAAATGGCGGTGACAAAAATCTACTTACAACTATTACTACTACAATTACGGCAGATAATAATAATAATAATAAGAATAATAATAACAATAATAAATTATTATCATTATTATTATTATTATTATTATTTCAAATTTCGGCACAAGAATAGTAGTTTTAGGGAGAGGGGAATAATCGAATACGTTGAGTCCAGTACTTGATTTGGTACTTTATTTTATCGATCC
>NC_068998.1:3978004-3979510 GCF_001194135.2 Octopus bimaculoides | reverse complement strand
AGAACTAGAAGAAATTTCAACTAAACATTTTGTCAAACGTACAAAGGATTCTGCAATAGTAATAATAATAATAATAATAATAATAATAATTATAATAATAATAAATTTCAAGACCTCTATTTTTTTTTTTTTTACTACACTATCAGCTATTTGTTGAGAGAAATAAAAATAAAAATATTTCTTAAAATTGGTAACCTAGAAACCTAGATATCAGCCCTACATCTACCCCCACCCCCACCCCATAACTCATTTTTTCGATAAAATGTGTCAAATGGTGTTGTCGTTACTGCTGTTGTAATTTAGCCCCAGGTTAGTCCTTATCTCGCAAACCTATAAACAATATCGTTCCGGCGTTATGCATTCCTTTTCTTCTTTTTTTTTCTTCTCTTTTCTTCCTTACACACGCAGTGTATCGAGAACTACGTCATTTAATGTGACCTTTTACATTTTACTTCTTATTTCACTTATTACACTACGGCCATGCTGTAGCACCGCCTTGAAGGGCTTTAACCATACAAATCGCCCCTAGAGCACACATATATATATATTTAAATCTGATTGTGATTTTATCGCTCATATTGTCGAACTGCAAAGTTACAGGTACGTAAACAAACCAAGACTAATTGTCAACTGGTGTACTATGAAAGACAATCACACACACACGCACATATAATACTATTAAGATTCAGTTGAATTAGGTACTGAAATTCAGGCACCTTCATAGGTCTGAGTAACATGCGCATTCTACAGTATTAAGTGAATATCAGACTCGGTGCTCAAGTGCCACCACGTGATGTTCTTGCTGTGTCTGCAGATAATAAGATCCAGCTGAGCGAAGAAATCCGCTCTTAGCTATTTAGACATGTACTTTATATTAGAAATACTGTCTATAAAATTTACGAAACGCAGATTCCATGATAGGTGAATAAAATAAAAGTGAGTAACGAAGAGGTACAGGTGTCAATCCATTACGGCCGTTTCTAACGATTCCTTTAATTGATTAATGAAAACATTACATCTTTGCTACTCACACATACACATATATATATGAACAATTTTCAGCGTTCTTAAGCAGTCCGAAGACATATTAGTAGCTTACAATTACTTCTTATAAAGTATACGAATTAGGACTCCGCTACATCGGTTAGTCTAATTTGCATGACAATACGCTAACAATGTGAATTATGTATTTGATTCATTATACTCTCGTTAGTGACCCATATATGAATACACACACTCACACATACACATGCATGTATGTATGTATGTATGTGTGTGCGCGCGTGCGCATACAGGTATACATATACGATCTTATTACATGCAGTATCTTAATTGCAACAGACTACTTTAAGTTTCATGCTAGGTGGAAGGTATCCGACGAAGTCAATAGGTTAGAAAGTGAATGCACATGAAATAGTAGCATCTCTTGAATGTATTAAGTGCTCTATTTTTACTTAGTCTTTTAAGAAATGAATTATCACTACGTGTATATGTGTGTGGTGGTGG
>NC_068998.1:3975308-3977982 GCF_001194135.2 Octopus bimaculoides | reverse complement strand
GGGGGGGGGGGGTTGTGTGTCCGTATCGGTGTCGTGTCTGCTTGGCCAATAGTTTGAACCGACAACTTGTAAGCCGAACCTGAAACAGCTTCCTCTTCTGTAATGTCAACCATTTAAAAATATATACGCACACACATACTCACACATACACACACACACACACATTCATACATACATTCCGTTATATCCACCATAGTTTTATCTGTCGATCGTATTGTATACTTCCACAAAGTGGCTAATAGTTTCGTCTTACATCTACGACCCTAACCACTGACACAATTTCAATGCAGTGGAGCTGCACTTTAAAATTACTAAAGACTGATCATATTCACAATAGCAACGTCATAACCTTCCAGGCTCTTCTTTAAACGTAGTCAGGATGAGTATCCAGAAAGAAGACACTTGGTTTTGTTGGTTCATGCGACCTAATAATGCAAATATCTCAGTGAATAACACATTCGACTATTTAGCAGCTGGAAGCACGTTCAAATCTTGTGTGAAGGCATCTTCATGATCCTTGAATCTAGATTACTCTTTTTTGCTGATTGTAAGGTTCCAATAAGACTTTCGTAATTAAAGAGTTAATCAAGAGGCATTATTTATGCCATTAATTACTGGAAGAAGTTGTTGAAAACTACCGACAAACCATTGACGAGTAGAAACAGGCTATTAACAGCAGCAGCAGCAGCAGCAGCAGTAGCAGCAGCGAAAGCAGGAGTAAGAACAAACGTAACAATAACAACTAAACTAACAACAACAATAGTAATAACTATAAAAAGAGCCACGAGAACAAATTATTTCAAAGGCCACAATTTTGAGGGGAAGGGGCCTGACGATTTCATCGATCCACTGCTTGGCAGATACGTTATTGTTTATTTATTTATTTATTTTGTCGATCCTGAAAGGCTGAAAGGTAAAGTTGACTTCGACGGGATTTGAAATCGAATATAAAGAGCTGGAAGAAATGGCGCTAAGCATTTTATTTTGTCCGATGCGCAAACGATTCAGCTAACATATTAACAACAAAAACAAGTCAAAACAATAACAATAACAACAACACTGTAATTAAGGTATCATGTGACTGAAAACGGAGCTATTAATGTCTTGTGTGCATTTTATTATTATTTTTGTTTTGTTTTTGTTTTTTTCTCCAGCCAAATCTGAAGATATCGATTGCAAATGAGAGACGTATAGAAACATATAGATATCCGATATATAAATCTATATAGACTTCACTGGTTTATAATCTGACCATGTTAACAGCCAAGGAGTAGCTTCGGCTTGGATGATATCCTATCGTATCTTCCGTTTTAGTTACCATGCGATATCGTAGCTTATCACCGGACAATATTTATAATCATCAATAGGCGCAGGATGGGTTGTGTGGTGAGAAGCTTGCTTGCCAACCGCACGGTTCCGGATTCGGTCCCATTGCGTGGCACTTTGGGCAAGTGTCTTTTACTATAGCCTCGTGCCGAACAAAGCCTTGTGAGCGGATTTGGTAGACGAAAACTGAAAGAAGCCCGTCGTATACACGTGTGTGTGTGTGTGTGTGTGTGTGTGTGTGTGTGTGTGTGTGTGTGTGTGTGTGTGTGTGTGTGTGTGTTTGTCCCTTCAACATCGTTTAAGAACTGATGCTGGTGTGTTTATGCCCCCGTAACTTAGCGGTTCGGCAAAAGTAACCAGCAGAATAAGTACTAGGCTTACAAAGAATAAGACCTGGTGGTCGATTTGCTCGACTAAAAGGCAGTGCCCCAGCATGGCCGCAGTCAAATGATTGAAACAAGTAAAAGAATAAAATAACCTTGTGCTGGTGGAGAAGGCGCTGAGCTGGCAGACTCGTTAGCATGCCGGACAAAGTGTTTACCGGTTTTTGCCAAATGAAATGCTGCAAATCATTTTGCCCGGTGTGCTAACGTTTTTTGCCAGCTCGCTGCCTTAATAATAATAATAATAATAATAATAATAATAATAATAATAATAATAATAATAATAATGGATTCCATTTCATGCAAAGATTGAAATTGAACTTACCTGATGTACAAAGACATCTTGCGATTTGTCATCTGGAGTGATAAAACCCCATCCTTGGGCCACATTAAACCATTTACATCCCCCATGTTTCCGTCGCCCACCTGTAAATATATTATGGTTGAAGGTTAGTAACAAGTTTAATACTATGACGTAATAGAAACAGAAATATAATGTAATATTTGCATTTAATGCTTCGTAACTAGAGATGTACGAATAAGATGAAAAGACAACAATATTTTAGAATTATATAACCCACCAGTAGAAAGTTTATATATGTATGTATGTATGTATGTATGTATGTATGTATGTATGTAGGCGCAGGAGTGGCTGTGTGGTAAGTAACTTGCTTATCAACCACACGGTTCCGAGTTCAGTCCCACTGTGTGGTACCTTGGGCAATTGTCCTTTACAATTGTGAGTGGATTTGGTACAATGGAAACTGAATGAAACCCGTCATATATAAATATGTGTGTGTGTGTGTGTGTGTGTCTTTGTATCTGTGTTTGTCCCCAGCCACCACTTGGCAACCCCGTAACTTAGCAGTTTAGCAAAACAGTTAAAAATACTAGCATCGATTTATTCGTCTAAAATTTCTCAAAGCGGTGCCCCAGCATGGCCGCAGCCTAATGACTGGAACAAT
>NC_068998.1:3970251-3974587 GCF_001194135.2 Octopus bimaculoides | reverse complement strand
ACACACACACACACACACACACACACACACACACACACACACATATATATATATATACATATACGACTAGCTTCTTTCAGTTTCCGTTTATCAAATCCATTGACCGTTGACTGAACACTATTCAATTTTTTTTCTCCGTGTTTTTTCTCCTTGTCTCCGTATTCTTTCTGTTGAAGAGCGTAGCTCGAAACGTCAAAGACTTTCCGTATTCCCGAGCGTCATACTAATATATACTTTTGTTATTTACACCACCTGTCCTCGTCTGTTGTTATTTTTTGTATATTCTCCCATATATATATACAACTCTCTATTCGAGTAGGCCATGTTGTGTTTATGAATACATGTATATATGAATATATGCATATTTACATATACAGATATATATGTTGTACATACGGCATGCACATACCTATATAATACATATGAACATATTTTTTTTATTTTTTTTTTTTAAAGTTTCAGCTTAGAGCTGCGGCCATGCTGATGCACCACCGTGTATATATGTATATATGTTATACAAATTATATATATATAATTTATATATTACATGTATATATATAAAATATATATATATTTCAACACGTACACATATATGTATGGATGGATGGATGGACAGACGGACGGACGGATTATGTGTATATTCGCATACATATATGTGTGTGTGTATGCATGCATTATGTGTGTGTCTGTGCGCGCTTGCGTATTGTCATGCGTTTCATTCACAGTTACATAGCAACGAGGTGACGGAAAACAAAACGAGGAACCAGTCCTTCCCGCGTCAACTTGCTCCTCCTCCTTCTCTTCCCCTCCTCTTCCTCTTCCTCCTCCGCCTCCTTGTTTACTTCTATTTCAATAACAAAACTGCACCCTCCATCACATTTCTCCCCCCACACACACACACACGCACCTCCCCTCCATAAAAATGTTACCATTAACATTTATAGCAACACGTTGTTACGCTTTTTGTTGTTCTTGTTCATACACTTGTTGTCGCTGTTGTTGCTACAACTGTAACGTTTGTCGCTATTCTTATTACTATTGTTAATATTGTTAGTTGTAGCTGTTGTCGTTCTTGTTGTACTCGTTACTTCTGTTACTTATTTCTGCTGTTGTTCGAGTCGCTAGAAACAGCAGCCAATGTCTCTTTGAAATCAAATACCGTTGCTCAAATAATAGATAAATATATTGGCACATTTAAGATAGTGTAGTCCAAGATAAACCTAAACTAACAGATTTGTCATAACTAGAAAGTTTGAGATTATTGATTTACAAGGTCAGGATTGACCTGGGGTTGACCTGGGGTTAAACAACAACAACAATGATGACATCGACATGTGTTGACACCGACGAGGTGGTCACCGTTGGAACATCTTTGACCGTTGGTGTGATCGATCAGGGTTGACTTTGGGACTAAGCAACAACAACAACAACAGCAACATTATCAATAATCTCGAGAACCAACGTTGAAGGATGCTGCATGGTGGTCGATCTCTCTGCTAGAAACAACAACCAAATCTCTCTCGAATTTATCACATCCTATGTCTTGATAAAACAAAAAGGAACTGTATTGAAAAACAGTGATTAGATACGTAACTACGGGAGAAAGACGTGGAGTGTCGTGGCCGGAGCGTCTTTTATCGCAGTTCTGCTCAGTCTGGGTTTGCCGAGGGTTAAACAATAATGACAGCTCGTCGTCTTCGTTGCTTTCTATTTCTGAAGTTTATTTACGTTTCGTTGGTATCAGAGCTGACTAAACACACACACACACACCCTGCCAGGCTATAGTAATGGCGGAAGAGGAGCGGGGGACGGTATTGCTGGCGGCGGTTGCGGCGGTGACGGATTGGCTAGGACGATGAACTCGACGACTACAACAATAGCAATGAGGGAAAAAAGAAAAGAAAAATAGAGGAAAAACACGAGAAAAAAAAAACTATGCCAAAGAAGGTGTTTCCTTCGTAATAAAAAGACCTTCTTCTCAAGTAACACACACACACACACGTGTATAGGTCGTACACATACAATCTTCATAAGTTTACATGTTTTCTGAGACGATTTGTATCATAAAAAGTAGGGAGTTTTCTTCTCGTATCCCTTACATATAAACACACACACACACACACACACACACACACACACACACACATACACACACATACACACGCACGCACACACGCATACACGTGAAGACTCACACATACACACTGAAGAGGGTTATACAAGCCATGTAAACCCTTATATACAATTATGCAGAATTGTACATACACACACGTAATATTATACATATTGAAAATAACAGTTTAAACACGTTATATAAGTTTTTACGCATTACCTAAGTGCTGTTGTGTATTTGCGTGCGTTAACATGTGAGATTGTATTATATCCAACTTAATATTTAGACATTCTGCTAATATATTATGTATTATTATATATAATAGAGGGCTCAGGCCATTTTATGTAACAATATCTATAACATTAAATATTAAATACATCCTAGAAGATTTTTACATACATCATATATTATTTATGAAACGAACGTGTTTACAGACATACTTATAGTGTGTGTGTGTGAAAGAGATAGAGAGAGAGAGAAAGTGTGTACCCACACGTAAGATTCTAAGTACATATTGCGCAAGATTTCATGGACATTATGTAATATTTAATAAACATTACGTTAGATTCTACGTACATTGTCAGTGCTTTCATATATATATATATGTCTTTGTTTTTATGTTTGTTTACCATAAAAACAATTTTACATTAATCTAATGGCTTTAACTTTGTAGCGTACACATTTATTGTTTTTATACAAGATTGTAGTTGACTGCGACTTCGAAGTTTCGGCCAGCTAACCCATCATCAGCAGCCTGGTGATGGCTTGTTTAACTGGCCGGAACTTCGCAGTCACTGACAGTGACTTCGAAATTCCAGCCAGTTTATATATATATATATATATGTATATATATACTAGAAAAAATAATAAGGTACTCAGATATCTGGATGGTTGTACATTTACAGATTTTTATTAATATGTCACATGTTTTTATAAATCATATATTAGAGCTTGCATCTACTCTGTATACACACACACACACAGACACACACACACACATATATATATATATATATAGATCACACACCCACACACGTCTTTATACATACTACGTAGGTTTCTTTACAAAAAGACACAAGAGACCCCCTCCCTCTATACATTAGAATTAGAATTAAGAATTTATATATTTTGTGTAATATACACATGTAACAGCTTGTATATTACCCTAGATTACGGAGGGACCTGTGTTTATATATATATATATATATATATATATATACATACACGACGTCGGAGATTTTTGCTTTTGGTCTTCGTTTTGTTTTGTTTTTTACACATGGAAGACTTTCTATACAGTACGGAAAAAAATTATTTAGACAGACTTCCTTTTTTCTTTTTTTCTTGTATACATTTACACACTTAAGAAATTATACACCTGCAAGAGTATTAAATACACGATAGAGTACCTCATAGACACACGCAAAACTTTATATTAACTACGCAACGGAAGAATATATACACACTAGGTAACACTTTACACACAGGAGTTTATGTTTCTTACTTATACTTTATATACACTAAGCAAAAGTTTATACAGACACACCTAAGTTTTATATATGCATATATATATATATATAAGCATGTATATATTTATGTGTGTACATGTATATATATATATATATATATATACGTATGAGTTTGTATACACCAGGAAAAAGTTTATATAGATACACGTTAGTTTTTATACACACGTAAAAATCATTTAATTCTATCTCATATGATTGTAGAGATTTTCGCCTGATCAAGGAATGAAGTTTGTTATTACGTGTGGCCTTAGCAACAACGATGACTAAAAACAAACTTGAAGTACGTAAAAATCTAGGGTCGTTTCCTTTCCGTATCATCTATTACACAAGAATGTTAACACTGTTTTTTAAGCCCTTCATTCTAGAAATGTTCCTTCTGATTTCGCCACTACTACCAGCACCCACCGCCACCACCGCCGCCGCCATCAGCAGTACCTATCTACCCCGCTGCCATCAGCAGCACCTATCTACCCCGCTGCCGCCGCCGCCGCCATCAGCAGCACCTATCTACCCGGCCATTCACTACGTAAATACCATATCATTCATAACAGAAAACGAGCTGCGTATATAGAATTACCAAACTTCGTTCTTAGGGTACGCGGGCGGGCGGGGTGGTTGTGGTGATGGTGGTGGGGTGTTTGTTTGTTTGTTTCAAAACAGGAAGTGACTTCAGAATAACCCCACCTTTAGGAATAAA
>NC_068998.1:3964768-3967716 GCF_001194135.2 Octopus bimaculoides | reverse complement strand
TATACACATTTATATATTTATGTATATATACATACATATATATATATATATAGATTCAAGGCTTGAATATGGTACTTATGCGAAGGCACCCGAATATCACATCCCAAAAGGATGGGTGATTAAAATCAAATAATAAGCAACACGGATTTCAAAAGTGATTGCAGTACGCACGTTTCATGCTACTTCAATTTATTTAAGTAATGTGAGCATTACCTTAAATGCAATATGAAGAGCAATCTTCAGCTGCACGAAAAAATGTAGAAAAAATGTAGAAAAAAAGATATATTACAAATGTGGCAACATATTAAAACCAAGTGGGAGAGAGCAGAGGAAGAATATATAAGTCCATCTTGACATAGCAGGGTCTATATGTAGACACCTACAGAAACATACGCACACTGGTATACATACATCTATGTATGTATGTTTGCGTACATTCGCGGCCATGTTACACGAATCGATGGCAAAATCGGTGAAGAGTTGGACAAAATAGGTGTTAAGTTTCCAATCTTATCTAGATCCACCTTCCTTCTTAAACTTTGGCAGGTTTGATAAATTAAGTTACCAATCATGAAATAATTAATGTAACCGATGTCTCTGATTGCTACGTACAGGACAATACTTCAAAATTGCCAAAGGCCAATGAATGTAACCAATAAAAATGCAGAATAATGCTTACATTACATTATGTGTGTGTGTGTATGTGTGTGTATGAGTGCGCGCGCGAGTACAGGTTTTTTATACAACTATTTCAGAATTATTTACATTATTTACTTTTGACGGATATTTGTCACCATCTTTTTTTGTTGTTAACACAACGTTTTGGCTGATATATCCTCCAGCCTTCATTAGGTGTCTTGGGGGAAATTTCGAACCTGGGTTCTCATTCCTAAGGTATTTTTCGATGTTGTTGTTGTTATTATTATTATTATTATTATTATTATTATTATTATTATTACTATTCTGATCACTGCCACGGGCATATGGCGTAGTGGTTAAGAGTGCAAGTTACTAACCCCTAGATTCCGAGTTCGATTCCAGGAATTGACCTGAATAATAATAATAATAATAATAACATTGAAAAGTACCTTAGGAATGAGAACCCAGGTTCGAAATTTCCTCAAGACACCTGATGAAGGCTATAGGGTGTATCAGCCGAAAAGTTGTGTTAACAACAAACAAGATGAGGACAAATATCCGTCAAATGTAAATAATGTAAATAAATCCTCATCTTTTATATATAGAACTGAACTATTTCTGAAGTATGGGACCCCCAACCGTTTCAGTTTTCATTAAACATCGCATCCTTCAATAAATTTATATTCAGCAGTCTCCCCGTCCCCCACCTCACACGACCCCCTAGCATACTTTTCCTATGTTGTTCCATTACCATTCAATGTCCTTCCCAGAAGATTCATAAGATTCACGGTTGTGTGGTAAGAAGTTTGTTTCTCAACAAAGTGGTTCCGGGTTCAGTCCCATTGCGTGGCACCTTGGGCAATTGCCTTCTACTATAGCTTCGGGTCGACCAGAGCCTTGTGAGTGGATATGGCAGACGGAAACTGAAAGAAGCCCGTAGTGTGTGTGTATGTGTGTATGTGCGTCCGTGTGTTCCCAACCACCGTTTGACAACCGGTGTTGGTGTGTTTACGTCTCCTTAACTAAGCGGTCCGGCCAACGAAACCAATAATATAAGTACCAAGCTTTAAAAAAAAATTATATATGAATAAATAGTGGGATCGATTAATTCGACTAAAAAAAATTCTTCAAAGCGGTGCCCCAGTATGGTCGCAATCCAATGACTGAAGCAAGTAAACAATAAGGAATATTGATATGTTACATAGGTAGAATGTCACAAATTGAAATAGGGTTCGATAGAGATAACTAATATTGATCTCTGATATCTGATTTGTAATTTATTTTATCGAACACCTGACTGGATGTGGGCTTTATATCACAGAACACCGGAGGTTGCTAAGGAAATACCGAAGGTTGCTAAGGAAACACCGGAAGAATGGCGTTTTCCCTGCCATTCTGCCTAATATGCCAGTCTCCCGCCGCCGCCACAGCGTAGTACAACATATTGCTAGCTTAAAAAATGTAAATGGGGAACATTGAGGGTTTGCTGGGGTGGGGTGGGGGAAGAAATATTTGTGAGGAAGGTGTGCACAGGTAGAGGCGGGGGGGTAAAGACAGAGGGAGAGAAGGGGTGGTGTAGGAGATGGCTGTTGGTTGGATTGGTGAATGAACGGATGAATGGTTCCACAGGTATGTTGATGGGTGTGTACATACAGACATACATGCATATATACATACGTACGCACGTATGTACGTGCATACATACATACATACATACATACGTACGCACGTATGTACGTGCATACATACATACATACATACATACATACGTACGTACGTACATACATACGTACGTACGTACATACATACATACATACATACATACACACGTACATACTGGAACAGTAAAAACATGCAAGACTTTTGTCAAGTTCCAAATGTGAATTTGTCTGTTAACTACATCCCAAAGATGGAGCTTTGTGTCTTTGTAGGAAACCGGCCCCGTCCTCACTGGAGGATTTATAATAATTAAAAAAATAAAAGACACACACACATAATACATACATACATACATACATACATACATACATGCATACATGCATACATACATACATAACATACATACAATATACACACAAACCTACATGCATATACTCCCATATATATACATATGTACATAAATATATAGAAAGGTAAGACAAACACACTTACAGAGAGAGAGAGGTATATATATATACACATAGACACACACATACAGATAGATAGATAGCATTTCCATTTTCCTTATCAAAAAAATTTGTGTGTGCCTATATATATATATATATATATATATATAATACATATATCCATGTGTGTGTGTGTGTGTGTGT
>NC_068998.1:3963602-3963837 GCF_001194135.2 Octopus bimaculoides | reverse complement strand
TATATATATATATATATATATATATATGCTGTGTATCAATGTTTAATAGAATATATATGCAAAATATATACATATTAAATATTTATCACTATATAATATAGATAATAATACATACATACATACAAACTTGTATACATATATAGCATACATACGTCCGTACAGAAAGTATTTCTAGTATGTGTATACATATGCTTAATACAGATATATACACACGTTTCATGTGAAATATACATAA
>NC_068998.1:3963358-3963592 GCF_001194135.2 Octopus bimaculoides | reverse complement strand
GATATATACACACGTTTCATGTGAAATATACATAATAAATATACATACAACATACATGGACACTCTCTCTCTCTCTCTCTCACACACACACACATAAATATGTCCCACCTGACATGTGTATAAACATGCAATACATACATATACACACACACACACACACACACATATATATATATATATATGTATATATATATATATATATATATATATATATATATATATATATATATATAT
>NC_068998.1:3960617-3962836 GCF_001194135.2 Octopus bimaculoides | reverse complement strand
ATATATATATATATATATATATATATATAAATATATAATGTATATATGTATGTATGTATTTGTGTATGTGTGTACTATGTGTCTATTATTACTATTATTATTATTATTAATTATTATTGTTGTTGTTGTTGTTGTCATTCCATGGTTCCAAATTACAATAGCGATTTATGAGTATTTATGATGAAAAAATAATTATGTGAAACGGTAATGATAGATATTGTGATGACGATGTTGATGATGACGATTTCGATGACAATAATGGTGCTGATGCTGTGGATTTTAATGATGACGATGACGCCGATGATGATGATGATGATGTAGATTTTGATGATGACAATGACGATAATGATGATGATGGTGATGATGACAACGACATCAAATCATGTTATCTTTTCCCCCCTATAATAAATAAATAATTTTGCTTTATTTTCTATCTATCTATCTATCTATCTATCTATCTGTCTGTCTGTCTGTTTGTCTCTGCCTTCGCCTCTTTCTTTCTCACATTCTTTTTCTCTCTCCCTCTCTCTGTCGTCTCACTCACAGATTTCAAATAATCACGAAATTATCTTCGATGACAAGTGTTTTATACAGTGTATAAATATAATATATACACACACACATATATATATATATATACATACATTTATATTTATGTATTTAAATATACATACCCACACACTAACACACAAGCATAGACACACACATATATTTAGATTAGTACATAGTTATTCATTCATACATACACTTACATATATACACACACACACACACACAAATTTGTTATTAACTAAAATATCCAAAAATTATGTAATTAATACAATAGCAATGACGGTGTGATGGTAATGATGATGATGACGATGTTAATATCCCTGACAACGGCGATGATGATGATGGAGGGACGATGATAGTGTTTAGATGTTGCTGTTGTTGTTGTTGGTAGTGGTGGTGGTTGTGGTGGCGGTGGTAGTGGTGGTGTTGGTGTTGGTTGCTGCTTCTGTTAGTACTATTTCTGTCTGTTAAATGCTGTTGTTGTTGTTGTTGTTGCTCCCGTCGTTAACTCTATAGCGACTGCAACAAGAACAACAACTTCAACAAAGATAACAGCCACGACGACGACAACAACAACAACGAGAAGGATGGAGATATCGAAGTGCAGAGAGAATTATTATATTAATAACAAAACAACAACAATAATAACAATAATAGTAGAAATAACATAAATAACGAGAGAAATAATGATAATGATAATAATAATAATAATAATAATAATAGTGAGTGTGTTGGTGCAGTGTTCTGTTCTTCGAGACTACGTTAGACAACCGACGACGAGCTACAGAATGGCAGTTATCATGTTCATAAGCGCCAACATCCACTGCCGTCTGAAAGGGTGGTTGTAGCGCCATACCTCCTCCCGTTCTTGTTGTTGTTTTTGTTGCTGGTGGTGGTGGTGGTGGTGGTGATGATGTACTTGTTGTGGTTATAGTTGTAGTAGTAGTGGTAGTAGCTGTTGTTGTTGTTGTTGTTGTTATTGAAGATTTTCTGCTCTTCTGCTGCTCCCTCATAGTGGGGGACCCCTGAAGAAACCAAACAAGGTTGCGACGGGACGGGACGAGCCAGTCACTTTTCCACAGGCACCAGCCAGCCAGCCAGCCAACCAGCCAACCAGCCAACAAGCTTTAGTCCAGCCTTGTATTTAACAAACAAACCAAAATAATAATAATAATAATAACAACACTATCAACACAGCCAGTCAACAAGCCAGCCAGTTTGCTCGTCAACCAGCCAGCATACCGACCCGCAAGCATACCTACTATGTCTGTCAGTCTGTCTGTCAGTCTGCCTGCCTGCCTGTCTGTCCGTCATTTAGTCCGTCGCCGCCTCCATCCCACCCACTTTTCGTCCAGTACCGATAACTCATAACCGCCTCTTTGCTTCCGTTCAACGTACTATAAGCCATCCACACTAGGTGGGCATCCCCAAGAGTAGCACTCACTCATTCCCTTACTCACTCACTCACTCACTCATACACGATCACTCAAGTGTTCTTTCTGTCTTTATTCCTCATTCTCCTACTCTCAATCTTTCTCGCTCCTCTCTCATGTATGTGAGTACATATACATACATATATATATATATAAATATATATATATATATATACATACATACATATATACATACATACATATATACATACATACATATATACATACATATAT
>NC_068998.1:3957304-3958886 GCF_001194135.2 Octopus bimaculoides | reverse complement strand
AAACTCCGAGTAGCCTTTGACAGTATTCAGGAAGTGCCGTTTCCATACATACATACATACATACATGTAAATATATTTGTGTATGTATATGTATATATATATATATATATGTGTGTGTGTGTGTGTGTGTGTGTGTGTGGTGTGTGGAACCAGATTGTGTTTCACCTCTCTCTCTCTCTCTCTCTCTCTCTCTCTCTTTGTATATATATATATATACATATATATATATACATATATATATATACATATATATATATAAGTATTTACGGTCGCGATATTCATTATAGCTAATCACACACACGCCCTCGTCACAAATATATGTGTGTGCGTGTACAAATACATATGTATATATACATTATTCACAAACACACACACACACACACGTACATACGTACGTACATACATACACTCACTGACATGCACACACACATGCATGGCTGTACAAACGAGAGAAGAAAATAAATAGTACTCAAGACATTTTGTAGTCCATTCATTCATTCGAAGTTGAGGCTTCTCTCTTGGCACTGCGGCGAGTGTTTCCCAGTTGACTCTCTCTCTCTCTCTCTCTCTCTCTCTCTCTCTCTCTCTCTCTCTCTTACTCACACTCACTCACCCTCCCTCTCTCTCTCTATATATATCTGTCCCAGATATATATGTATATCTATATAAGTGAGTGCGCGCGCATTTGCGTGTGTGCGTGTGCATGTTTGTGCGTGTTCGTGTGTACATGTGTGTGTGTTGTACTTATTGGTTTCAGCCCAGAGACTGCGGCCATGCTGGAGCACCACCAACCCTTCCTTTATTTTCTTCTCCCTCTCCCCCCCTTTCTTCGTCTCTCCTCCCTCATATCGTCTCTCTTTCTCCGTGCTTTTTATCTCCTGTCTTAAGATAAAGACTCCTCCTCCACCTTTTCCTCTCACGCATTGCTCAATTTTCCTCCCTTTTTCTTTCTTTTCTCTTATTCATTCTCTTCTCTCCCTCTCTCTCTCTCTCTTCACATATCTTTAACGTTCTTTTTCTTTTCCCTTCTCATTGATTTCTCGAATTCATTCAATTATTTCTCTCTTACTCTTTCTCTCTCTACCTACCTTCCTACATATCTATCTATCTATCTGTCTATCTATTTATCTATCTATCTATCTTATCTATCTATCTATCTCTAACCATCTATCTATATATCTATCTCTCCCCCTCTCTCTCTCTCTCCTTCAAACTTAACACACAATTCACTCCCCATCTTACCGTCTCTCTCTCCCCCTCTCTATAATCTGTACATCTTCACCCCCCCCCCTCTTTCTATCATCTCTATACCTTACACTTCCTCCTCGCTCACACTTTCTCAACAACGTACTCTTATCTAAATTACATAGTTTTTCTTCTCTCTCCCTCCACCCACACCTCCCTAAATACACTTCCTCTTAATGACACCTCCTCCTCTCTACTCTCTCGTACGCTATTTCGCAGTGACTTTTTCTTCCAGTTTTGTGTGTGTGTGTGTGTTTATCTGTATGTTTTTGTGTATCTGTGTGCGTGTGTGTGTCTATGAATGTATGTCTGTGTATGCTTTTTATCTGTATGCGAA
>NC_068998.1:3953867-3957264 GCF_001194135.2 Octopus bimaculoides | reverse complement strand
CAGTTTTGTGTGTGTGTGTGTGTTTATCTGTATGTTTTTGTGTATCTGTGTGCGTGTGTGTGTCTATGAATGTATGTCTGTGTATGCTTTTTATCTGTATGCGAATGTGTGTTTAATTATGTGTGTGCGCGCGCGTCCATTTGTACATGTATGTACTTCTGCGTGTGTTAGTATATGTGACTGCATGTATCTGTGTATATGTGCGTGTGTCCGCGTGTATGTCTGTCTATATGTATGTATATATGTCTATATGTATGTATGTATGTATGTACGTATGTATGCATGAATGTTTATCTCTGTGTGTACGTATGTATATATGTTTACATGTATTCATTTATGTATGTATATTTGTCTATATGTATATATGCTAATATGTATGTATGTCCATCTATATGTATGTACTGTATGTATGTTCGTACGTATATCTATATGTATGTATATCTATATGTATGTATGCGTTTTCTCGATTTATGGTGTATGCGGGTATGCATCCGTATGAGTGTGTGTGTGAGCGTGCGTGGATTCACGTCTATGAATGCGTGTGCGCACATGTGAGATGCGAGCTTGTGTGTGCGCGCACGCACGTGTGCATGCATGAGCGCTGCATTGTATACACGCGACTACGAGTGGGTATGCTTGTATGCACGTGTCTGTCTATGCGTATAACATCGCTAAGGGTGTGACATCAGTGTTCGTGAGTATGTTTGAATGCGCATACTTATATGTGTATGACTGTTTGCGTACCTCACTGGTAACAAGCATGCTGCCCAACTGCATGGTCCCGGGTTCAGTCTCACTGCGTGGCACAATGGGCAAGTGTCTTCTACTATAGTCTCGGGCTGACCAAAGCCTTGTGAGTGGATGTGGTAGACGGAAACCGAACGAAGCCCGTCGTATATATGTATATATAATGTGTGTGTCTGTTTGTACGTCTGTGTTTGTCCCCTCACCATCGCTTGACAACCGATGCTGGTGTGTTTACATCTCCGTAACATTAGCGGCTTGGCAAAGGGACCGATAGAATAAGTACTGGGCTTACAAGGAATAAGTTCTGGGGGTCGACTATTTGTTTATAATGGAATGTGCTGCTCAAGTTCACCACCACTGGTTCGGTAAAACCTGGAACCGGGAAATCGATTTGGTACCTATGCAGTATTTGATGGCACAAAAGACGTACAGGCGTATTAAACGCACCCTAAATTCAGTAGCGTATATTCCAAATTTGGGACAAAATTAGCTAATGGGAGACCTGATTTCGCAAATAAGACCCGGAGTGATTTTTTGAGACGTTTTTCTGCCAAAAAAAAGAGTGCATTTTATAAGTCATCAAATGCGGTAGTTCTCTGATAAAGGTATATTGCATACAGGATTAGGGCTGTGTGGGCATGCTCTTTTGCCAAGTAATTCAATAATCCTGTCTAAAAATTAAATAGGCTCTGAACTTCAAGGATAAACAGAAGAGGGCAGGGACCTAACGGAGTAAACTGTAAATAAAATGGCAAGAGGCATCAAGAAACCATTTCTGTATCTTTCCCAAGAAAAAATTATGGAATCTTCAGACTTTGTCTAGGAGATCCATGATTATTGGCGCTTATAGGCATCGTACATATATAAGTGGAGAGTGAGAGATACCCCTACTTAATTTATGATCTTGTAACCATAATACAAATATTAAGGATGGTAACCGCAAGAAGCCCGTAAAGACTTCAAAAACACCTTAATATCCAAGGTGAACCTTGCAATTTTTTCTTGTCCTTTTCTCAATAATCTTTCACAAATCACATCCTATCGACGTACAAAACAGAAAAGGACATTCAATAAAATGGTCCTATATGCACATTTAGCCATATATAGTGGTCCAATATTCTTTTCTACTCTAGGCACAAGGCCCGTCGATTAGATCGACCCCAGTACGCAACTGGTACTTAAATTTATCGACCCCGAAAGGATGAAAAGCAAAGTCGACCTCGGCGGAATTTGAACCTAAGAACGTAAAGACGCATAGTGGTCCAATATTGTTGAAAGAAAGGAACAAAGTGGCTGAGCCGTTCTTTAATTAGGATTTGCCTGGAACTAAAAACCAACAACAACAGCAACAACAACCACTACAACGTTTCCTTACGAACCTAGCGCCCACTGTAAAGACGTTCCATATTCTATTGATCTAACAATAGCAGAAGTAGTGACCATCACCCACTAATGATGATGACATGCATATTTTAAAGGCAGTCATTAAGAAACTGTTCATATCTCTCACTCTTCCTTTCTCTTTTTCTCTGTCTTTTGCCCCCTTCTCTCCGTTCTTCCTCTCCATCTCCCCTTCTCTCTTCTGCCTCTTCTTCCCTGTGACTAAATCAATCGATTGTTCACTATTAAAATATAGATAAAGTATCGATAGAACATATCGATTTTCTTTCCTTCCGTCCGGATCTTCATTGTTTCTTTCTCTCATTGATTTCTCTCTTTCTTCCTTTCTGCCTTTTGCTCTCTTTCCACACACACACACATACACACACACACACAGTATATACATACACACAAGTATACACACACACACAGACACACACACACACACACACACACACACACACTATCATTATATTAAATATACTATTTGTATCGCTTTTTATGTCCAAAATCAGTTGAGCAACTTCATATGATGGCGACCCCTGTGCGCAGCATCTTGGACAAACGTTTTTTTTTTTATATGTACCCCAAATAGACCACCCAAAAAGTTATCAGTGAATTTGAAAGACGAAACTGCGAGGAAAACCAATCAATCAATCAATCAATCAATCAATATATTTATCTATCTATCTATCTATCTATCTATCTATCTATCTGTCTGTCTAGTGCTTGTGTATGTATGTATGTATGGATGTAAATAGATAGATAGATGGAGATATATGTCTATATATACATATACTTGGTATTGTATATATGTGTATATGTGTGTATGCATGTGAGCGTATGTATGCTTGTATGTGAGCGTGTGTGTATGTGTGTGTATGTGAGTGTGTGTGTGTGTGTGTGTGTGTGTGTGTAAAGAGAAAAGTCGAGAAAGAGAGATTACATAATGATCTTCACCTGAATATAGAATTACATAAGTGAATTTTCAGATTTTGACCCTCATAAAGAATCGCAGAAAAAAAGAGAAACGGAGCGGGTGACAAGCACACCCACACACACACACACAAAACACACACACACACACATTCACACACACACGTGACCAAATTCAGAAACGACAAACTAAAGATCTAAACACCGCTACATTTCACAGTAGAATATTATATACACACATTTATTAAAGCTACATAAATATTATACAAGATGGGTGGAGAGAGAGAGAGAGAGAGAGAGAGAGAGAGAGAGAGAGAGAGAGAGAGAGAGAGAG
>NC_068998.1:3949700-3952484 GCF_001194135.2 Octopus bimaculoides | reverse complement strand
TATATATATATATATATATATATGTATGTATGTATGTATTTGTGTGTGTGTGTGTTTGTCCACCCACCACCATCGCTTGATAACCGATGCTGGTAAGCTTGCGTCCCCGTAGCTGAGCGTTTCGGCAAAAAAGACTGATAGAAGAAGCCCTAGGTTTACAAGAAATAAGTCCTGGGGTCGATTTCCTCGATTAAAGGTGGTGCTCTAGCATGGCCGCAGTCAAATGACAGAAACAAATAGAAGAAATAAAAGAAAAGAATATATATATATATATATATATATATTGTGCGAGTGGATTTCAGAGGCGGAAACTGAAAGAAGCCCATCATGTATCTGTCTATATATATTGCGTCGGTGTGTCTTACACATTCAAAGGCACACGGCTAGTTACAAAATTAAACCTAAGGCAGGAATTGAAACCGGATTATCCACACACTGTTCCAGTGAATGATCCAATCCCCTCCCACACTCCCATCCCCGCCCTACCTCATATATTTCCATCACTACGACGCCCCCGCCCCTCCCTCCCTCAACCCAAACTCCCCTGACTTGCTAAAGCCGAGGTTCACGGAAGTAAGCCTTACTCCTCTTCCTCCTACCCTTACCACCACCACCACTACCACTACTACTACTACTACTATTTCTACTATGGCTACTACTACCACCACTACTACTTTAACTACTGCAACCACCAGTATTAGTGCTACTGCTACTACCACCACCTCTACTACTACAACTATAATCACTACCACCACCAGTATTGCTACAACCACCACCACCACTACTATTCCCACCACCACCACCACTACTACTACTACCATCACCACCACTACTACTACCTCCACCGTCACCACTACTACCACCACCACCACCACCACCACTACTACTATTACCGCCACAAATATATTGTAACTGATTACTATCATTACAATTTACCACTGACAACAACACTACCACGTGACTACCACAACACCCCCTGCAACCACCAATACCACCACGACAACCACCACCACCACTACTATTACAACAACAACAACTACTACTACTACAATTGCTTCTACTACCACTACTATTATAATTACCTCTACCACTAGCACAACTATTTGCTACTATTAGTACGAATATTACTACCACGACTACCACCACCACCACCACTACTACTACTACTACTGCTGCTGCTACTACTACCATTACTACTGTCACTTATGATTAGGGTTCAGACGAGGACGGTTAGACTTCGCAATCCGGTTCCCCCACCCCCACCAGCTTCACTTTTACTGACAAGGGGCCCAGCCCCGGTCACGCTGTCCCTTTCTCAAATCTGCCACCACCACCACTGCAACCGCCATCAACACCACCGCCGCCACCACCACCATTGCAATTGCTGCTACTCACGTTAGTACTACCACCTCTACCAGCACTTTTACTACGACCGCTACAATCGCTACAAACACACCACCACCACCACTACTACCACCACTACCACTACTACTACTACTGCTACTACTACTGCTGTTAGTACTCCCACCACCACCACCACCACCACCAACATTAGCACTTTTACTACGACTACCACTATCATTACGCCACCACCACCTCCACCCCCTTAACTACTACTACTACTACTACCACTACCACCATTAGCACTTTTATTATGACCGCCCCTACTACTACTACTACTACTACTACCGAAACAATATTTACTAATCCACTACTATCACCACCACCACCACCACTATTACCACGACTACTACCACCAGCACTTTTACTATGACCCTCTACTACTACCACCACATCAACATTTACTAATGCTGATACCACCACCACTACTACTACTACTACTACTGCAGTGTGCTCTTGATGGCGGAAGTGTTGAATGATATAGTAGGTTTTCTTTGTGAAAGGGGGGGGAAGTGTTAGTTTACACTCACCCCATATTTACCCCCTACCCCAAACCTCAACCCCCTACCCACGCCCATGGATTGGACCATCCTTTCTTTCACCCCCTTTCGTTGCCACTACCACCCCTACCACCACCACCACCATCATCACCTCTACTTATACCGCCATGACCATCCTTACCCTAATCATCATCATCGTCATCATCGTCATCACTGTCATCAAAACATCGAGAGTACCATCCTTACCTACAACATTGCCACCATCATCATCATCAGCATCATCATCATCATCACTATCACCACCCACACCATCACCACCACCACCACCGCAACCGCCGCCACCATCATTATTATCATCACGACCAACACCAAGATCCCCGAAATCTCACCTACGTCATCCCAATCTGTACCATCCCACCGTCGCCACCACCACCACCACCACCACCATCTCCTTTATCAACCCCCCCATCATCGTCATCATCATCGTCATCATCATCGTCATCATCGTCATCATCATCATCATCTAGATCGCCACAATTATCTTCATCATTGCCACCACCAAAAAAAAAAAAGAACTACCGTCGCCGCCACCACTTCCCTCATCACCATCCCCACCAACGCCATCCTTATGCCCATCCGTATTGCCCCTCACTCACCCTACCCCTTACTTACATCATCATCATCATCATCATTTACCATTCTCTTTCCTCCTCCTCCTCCTCCATCTTCTCTCCCTCCCTTTCCTCTGACCTGGGCCAAACTTTCCACAACAGTTATTTTCAGTTAGATCCATAGTGCTCGCTCTGTGTGTGTGTGTGCGTGTGTGTGTGTGTCCGTGCGAGAGTGTATGTGCGTATGTGTGTTAAAGTATATATATGTGTGT
>NC_068998.1:3943694-3947863 GCF_001194135.2 Octopus bimaculoides | reverse complement strand
CACACACACACACATACACACACACACACATACACATACACACACATATGGAAAGAGTAAATATATGAATGAAAGAGGGAGAGTAAAGATGAGCGGGAGACGGAAAGAGAGAAGAAAAAGGAGAGTTAGAGAGTGAGAGTGACAGTATGAGATGGGCGGGTATTTGTTTCAGTTTAAATTTAAAGTGGGCGGGGTTTTACAGCTGATGTGCTCCACCCCTTATATTTGTTTAATGTGTTAGAATCCGGGTAGATTCGGCGTGGAATGATTATCAAATGCTGTGTGGTGTGTGTCAGAAACGATATCAGATCTTGGGGTGCATGTATATATGTGTGTGTGTGTGTGTGTGTATCCGCGCGGGAATAATTACGGCCATACACACATACACACACACACACACACACACACACATCCATCAATATACATGTACCCTGGCAGAGACGTTAGCACGCTGGGCGAAATGTATAGCGGTATTTCGTCCGTCTTTACGTTTTGAGTTCAAATTCCGCCGAGGTCGACTTTGCCTTTCATACTTTCAGGTTCGATAAATTAAGTACCAGTTGTGTACTAGGATCGTTCTAATCGACTGCCCTCACCCCCTCCCTAAAACTTTCGGGCCTTGTGCCTAGAGCAGAAAAGAATATATATATATGTACCACCAATGCGTGTTTATATATATTCATATATATGTATGTATGTATGCATGTATGTATGTGTATATAATATATATATATATATATATATATATATATATATTTAAGCAAAGATAGCTAGCTAGATAGATAGATAGAAACACATACATTGACACAGCGTGCGGCAGAAAAACGTCCCATGTTTTACCCATTAAGGTGGTGCAAATGAAGTTCGGTTAAGCAGAAGGAATTGGTTTATTGTTGGTTTCTGTTATATATTTTTCCTTCTGGCATCACGTTTTTCACCGTGGCACTTCCGTGCGTTTGACGTTGAGACCTTGTTTAAGAATCGGGAAAGGCTAGTTTTGGCGCACCCCACTTCAATGTGTACACACACACACACACACACACACATATATATATATATATATATATGTAGATAGATATCTATGCAATTGTGTGTGTGTGTGTGTGTAGTGTAGTGTACTACGTATTTCTCTCGGACATCAAATCCCTTATCCTCTCCCCAAATAATAATATAACACCCGTGATAATGATTCACGAGTTACTTCATCCTTTCACTTACCATACACAGCCATACTTAATAACGCGCACACACACACACACACACACACACAAGCACACACACAAACTCACACACATGCACACTCATAAACACACACACACACACACTCATGTGCATGTGTCGCTACGTGGGCCTTAACTGTAGACCTCTCTCTCTGTTGGTGGTCAGAATTGGAGGGCGGCAACTTACAGAGCTTGGTATATCATGGTAATCGAAGGGGTTTGCAGCCTGGGTACCCCACACCACATTATGTAGTCACAGACCGCCCTCCGCCCACCATTTCTCGGGACCACCCACACCCCGTCCCACCATTTCTCGGGACCGTTCTTGTTATTTCTTGTTATTGATCTCAATGGTTTTATCGATCTACACCGCCCACCAATACAAACCCTTCCTTGTTTGGCCGGAGAGTTTTTTTTTGTTCATGTTTTCTGGAATTTTTCGGTTTTTTTTTTTTTTGCATTTCGACTTTGTAGTTTCTCCCCAGCAACGCCAACGTTTTGGGCCCTTGTGGCCAATAAAGGGAATTACAGTTATTGTTCTTGTCGTTAGAAATAATAATAATGATGATGATGATCATGATCATGATGATGGAAATTATCATTATCATTTTTATTTATTTATTTACTTATTTATTTATATGTTGCTGTCTGTATCATATAACATTAATTAGTCATTAAATATGAATGAGTGTGGCGATAAGCCAATCAGTTATCGCCTCTGCCGTGACGTCATACAACTAAAAAAAAGAACAATTGAAAATAATACATACATACATACAAACACACATACATATATACACACACACACATATATATATATATATATGTCGGGAAATCCATGAACAAAAACAGCAGGGGATAAGCAACAACAGTCATTTGGCTGTACACAGTGAATACGTTAGACATTAACGCCTGCTTAAAGTATTAAATAGAAAAATAGGAGTTGAAATGACGTTTCGAGCACGGATCTTCGTCGGATAGAGGAAAAACTCCAGAGAAGAGGGCATGTATATATATATATATATATATAGATATATATATATATATACTGAGCCATCCCGCTGTATATTACTGGTACTGATTATATCGCAAATAAGATACAGCCGCTTCCTATGTTCACTCCTTTTCAGTTATAACTCTATCCTATTTTAAGAGCAAGAAATTAAGACATTGTTTCGCTAATGAGGTCATATAAGCCCGGAACATGTCCAAAGTTACCAGTCATATTATTTCGGTGCTGGTTAAGAAGCTCGCTTTGCAATCATGTGGTTTCAAGTTCAGTCCCACTTCACGACGCCTTAGACAAGTGTCTTCTACTATAGCCCCGGGCCGACTAATGCCACCTGAGTGAATTTGATTAAAGGAAACAATGTGGAAGCCTGTCATATATATGCGTGTGTATGTGTGTGTGTGTGTGTGTGTGTGTGTGTGTGTTTACCCCCTTCCGAGTTGCCTTCCCTGCATTTCTTAACTAGACTTAGTCCTTGACATAATGACTTTATTTCCCTCATTACTACACGCTTAATTTCAATTAATTAAAATCTCTTCAATCATTACAACAATTATGTCAACACCCAATTTATTAGAAAACATAAATGATATGAAATTAGAGCAGGCTTTTTTTTTTCTCAATTACTTGACATTCAAATAATATATTTTACTATATTTTAGGTGATGTGATGTTTATGCCATTTTCCCATTGCAAGTGAAAGGAAATTTGCAACGAAAAAATAGTAAAGATTGTTTGCCAACATAACATGGCAGTCCTGGTTTAGGACGAATGTTGCTGTAATTTAGTCTCAGGAGACATCGTCTCCAGCTGGCTATACGATACGATCTGTGTCCTTATACTTTCGAACAAGGGAATCTAGCAACCCCACTCGAAAATATAAGGACACAGATCGTGTCATATAGCCAGCTGGAGACGATGTCTCCTGGGGCTAAATTACAGCAACGTTAGTCCAAAACCAGGACTGCCATGTTATGTTGGCAAACAATCTCTACTCCAAAGTACTGTTGCTGAATATCTCTCGTTGTGAGATTTAAAAATAATTATTTTTCTAACAAAAAAAAAAGTGAAGATGGAACAAGAATTGAAACCGACAGTTGCACCTTCAGCTTAAAAGAATTCTCAATTCTAAGCATGCCTTTGTTGTTCTTGAGCAGGATTGTTATCAAAATCTTCCAACCGTAGGCAACCTGTCTTTTTCCAGAGTGAAAAGAACCCAGGCCCACGCAAACCAAAATGTTCTTTTCTAAGATTTTCTAAGACATGAGGTGGATCCGACTGCATTTTCTATCTGGACTAGCAACCACGTAGAGTGTTGGCTCACAAAATGTAACGCTTTGTGGTGCTTGCAGTGGCTTTCATGCTGTTCTCTAGGATGCTAACAACGAAAAGGACAACCTCTTAAATAAGCACATTTCCACAAATGGGGTTGTTGTTTGTTTCACCCTAGGCTAATCCAGGTCGGGCAGATATAAAGTGAAAAGCTTCCCGTCCGTGGTCACGTCTCTTTGTATATCTAGAACCACACTATCTGACGTGTCCTTTATTTTATAAGACAGCAGATGAGCAAGTGTTTTCTACTATAGCCTCGGGTCGACCAAAGGCTTATGAGTGGATTTGGTAAACGGAAACTGAAGGAAGCCTTTCTCCCATGTGTGTGTGTGTGCGTGTGTGTGTGTGTGTGTGTGTGTGTGTGTGTGTGTGTGTAAAAAAACTGGTGTTGGTTTGTTTACGTACCGAAGGGGTTCTATAATAAGAGACCGATAGAATAAGTAGAGCAAACATCAGCACTACGGTTGCTTTGTTTGCCTCGAAAACCCTTCAAGGCGGTGCTGCAGCATGGCCGCAGTCTAATGCCTAGGAACAAACAGACGCTAAACGATAAAAAGACATTTTCTTTAATGCATCATGCTGCTGCGCTTTTCTTCTTCTGCCCCCAC
>NC_068998.1:3939709-3941460 GCF_001194135.2 Octopus bimaculoides | reverse complement strand
CATAGTATATAGTCTCCCAATAATTTCTGGAGGAATGGCTGGTCGCTACGACATCTCATGACTTTTCATTCTGAAACATATGGTCGAACACCCAGTCATAGAAGACTATTATTATGGTTTGTGTAGTTTTTTAAACGCTTACAAAATGAAATGGAAACATGCACACACACAAACAAAAATACACACACACACATTAACACAAAAGAACGGACAGACAGATTCAAACATATATATACAGGTAGGTGTGTGTTTGAATATATATGTATATATACAGAAACATACATATAGAACATACATATAGAAACATACATATATACATGCATAATGCAAACATACATAGGTAGGCCCAGGTGGGTATATTTAGAGAGCAAGATAGATAGATAGATAGATAGATAGATAGATAGATAGATATATAGATAAGTAGGTAGGTAGTTAGGCAGGTAGGTAGGTAGTGAAATTAAGTAAATAGGTAGCTAGCTGGATACCCACAGAGGTAGCTAGATAGCTAGCTAGTTCGAATGATAAAATAATACACAACTATGTCCATGTTTGTTTGTGTGTGTGTGTGTGTGTGTGTGTGTGTGTGTGTGTGTGTGTGTGTGTGTGTGTGTGTGTGTGTGTGTGTGTGTGTGTGTGTGTGTGTATCAATTATATACATCAATGTTCTAATATGGAAAGTGGAAAAAAGAAAAATAGCAAAAGAAAACAACTTCCCTATCCATTCAGCTATTCATTTATTACTATTCGCGTCAATTCTGGTCAGGTCGGTCGCCATATTGGGAGCATGTTACGTCCACTACACAGAACCGTTAGCCATGCTAGGACAGGCGGTAGTCGAAGCGATATAGTCGACTGCTGGTCATTTCTTCATTGGCCGTTCTTATTACATATTGTCCACCACTGGAGAGCGATCGCTTAACGTTTGGTCTTTGTGATTATTATCATTATTCATTACCGTTATTAGTATTTTGGTCGAAATCATTATTATCATTATTATTATTATTATTATTATTATTATTATCATTCTTATTGTTGGGATTAATGTCAATTTTCGTTGTTGGTGGTCTTGATGTTGGTGTTATTTTCTTCTTGTGTACATATGCTTAGGTACATGCCGTTTTACTTCGTGTGTATGCATATATATATATATATATATATATATATATATATATATATATATATATATATATATCAATATACATACATGTATACACACACGCACACACACACACACACACACACATATATATATATATATATATATATACATTTATATACATACATATATATATGTATATACATACACTTCAATTTATATGCATATATATTGATACATTTCATCATTTGTAATTAAGTTATACATACGTACATGCATACACATCGCATACATATATATATACAAATTTGCGCGCACACACACACGTACATTCTCTCTCTCTCTCTCTCTCTCTCTCTCTCTCTCTCATTCTCTATCTATCTCTCTCTCTCTCTAACGCATACACACATGCACTCATTCCAAAATGTCCGAATATTTTCGACCTGCATATTTCAAAGCTTCATTTTGCATCTTCGATCCTGTTGGAGCGAGCATCACCACAATCAGCTTCTTCGGCTTCTTCCTCACCATCTCCATCATCATCATCATCATTACCTTTACCAGCATTATAGCCGTATTCATCATCATCATCGTCGTCATCACCACCATCATCAGTAGGAATTCCCACCTTCACTGTTTGTGTGTCAGTCCTCTG
>NC_068998.1:3938540-3939278 GCF_001194135.2 Octopus bimaculoides | reverse complement strand
TATATATATATATATATATATGTATGTATATTCCGTCGTCCAGATTTATGTAATGTTTAATAGTCTTGTGTTAATTCCGTAAAAAAAATCTTATGTAATACTTGCTATTCACCTTCGCGGAATATATAAAAAAAACATATCGTCACAATTTTTCTTGTTATTATCATTATTATTATTATTATTATTATTATTATGATTCATGCTGCAATTTCTTGTAGCCTTTCTTGTTTATTAATGATATACCATATTTTTTTTTCTCTCAATATCACTTTATTCTTCTTTATTACATATTTACTTCCATTTTTTACCTCTTTATCATGAGTCCATATACATACACCCCCCTCAACACACACACACACACATATATATATTATACCTTATATATAAAAACCTTGTAATTCGTCCCTGCAATACACCAAATTTAATCTCAGCGTGGTAATACAAGATGACCTGTGTTTGACATATTTTAGGGGATTTTTTCACATTTGATGTTTTTTTTTTATATGTCTTTATTTTTCATTGTTGTTTATTTGCTGTTTCTTCTTTATATGTGTGTTTTCTTATTTGATTTGTATTTCTAGCATGTTTTTTTTTTTTACCATTTTTTTTTTACTCGACCTGAAATCCCAGTAGGTTTTGTCCTTGCACTGTCCTTAAAGGTCTTCGGGACGTATGATCAATAAGACGATGTATGTGTGTGTGTATATATATATATATATATATATATATATATACACA
>NC_068998.1:3937053-3938115 GCF_001194135.2 Octopus bimaculoides | reverse complement strand
TATATATATATATATATATATATATATATATGTATATCTATATCTATATATAATATATATATTTAAAATATATATTTTTTTTATATCTATTATATATAGTAATCTTTTATATCTATCATATATAATATGCATATCTAAAAATTTATATACACAATATATGTATATGTATATATCAATATATATACATATCGTGTACGTACACTCACACAAAGATAACTAGTGGACATTAGTGCGATAGTAGATCTTATCTATACGCTACTGACCAAACTTATAAATGACCATTTGCTAGAAATAGCTACCAAACTTCTCTTTTGCAAAGCATTCCAACTTTAAACAACGATGTAAATTCAAAAATTATAGCACGTTATTGTAAAGAAAAAATATTAGACGAGATGGTCACGGCTGGAAACTGTATTATCACAGGTCACCTCGACCATGGATGATCTGATGTCAGTTAATAATCATGTTGAAGCGGCGTAACGACAGGAAATGGCCTTATGGAGAGTATATTAACAAAAAAGGGAAGACGCGAAAATTTTTTTAGAACCCCCCAACCCCCAAAAAAGCGTGAAAATTAAGCAGAATAAAAAATATAAACAAAAAAATAAAAACTCATTGTTCATGAAGCAAAAACTTGCACATACGCACACAATGCATATACATACCTACATACATAAGTATATATACATATATATATACAAAGGTGCTATGAAAGCGTAGATGTAATTATGTAACGATATATATCATATATCACTAACTCAAAGTTACATCTATATATATATATATATATATATATATATATATATATATATGTAAAGATTTAGATTTAGATTCAAAATTGAATACGGTACTTATGTTTAGGCACCAGAATATAGTATGGTATTATCCAAAATCCATTCTCAAAGCACACACACACCACCGTGTTGCTAAGGTGTATATTTACATGAATATACATAAGACTCGAAACACCTGTTTGTGTGTAGGTGCATATGTGGGTATGTATATATGATAGATAGATAGATAGAGAGAGAGAGAGAGAGAGAGAGAGAGAGAGAGAGAGAG
>NC_068998.1:3932298-3936336 GCF_001194135.2 Octopus bimaculoides | reverse complement strand
GTGGCTCGTGTGTTCTCGTCTACGTTTGTTTGCAATGTCCTGTACCCAGATATGCACCTATACATACAGGTGGATGTCGGTATGCACATACCTGTACGTATATATGCATATACTCATTTACTTTTGTTTTTATATATATATATATATATATATATATATATAATTTGTACATATGCTTTTGCATGTGTATATTTAAGCGGGTTTAACCCATTCGTGCCCAAATCTTTTTTTGTACAACCTTATCTTATACTAAATGTATAAAAAAATGTTTATTACAATATTTGAAGGATACTCCCGTCTTGATGACTAATTAAAGATATCTCAGAAAAATACAGGTATTGAAGAAATATGATGGCTTATCCTTCTGGTCCTAAAAAAAGGATCATGTGCGCTAATGGGTTAACTAGAGGGAGAGATCAAGTTTTATAGACAAATAACTCGAGATAATTAGTTAGGAACATATATCTATTATAACATATGATGCTTTTTGAAGTGAAATCTCTTTTACAAGGAACCGAAACAGAGGTTCTTTGACAAAAAATTCTATCGTTGTTTTTTGAAATTTTGTGACTGTATTTTCAATTAAAAATGAAAGTAATGCTCACATATATTTTTGCTGTAAAAAGCGAACGCAAAAAACAAAACAAAAAATGCTTTATCATTTTAGTTTCATTATAATTACAATTTTATAATAATAATAATAATAATAATAAAAATCCTGATATAAACAATTGCTTCAAATTTTGGCACAAGGGCAACAAGTTTAAAAGAATGAGTTTTACTGACGATCTAAAACCCATTATTATTATTATTATTATAATCATCATCATTATTATTATCATCATCATCATCATCACCATCATCAACAATATATATATATTCATTTTTTTTATTATTCTTTTACTTTTTTCAGTCATTTTGAGTGCGGTCATGCTGGAGCACCACCTTTATTCGGACAGCTTGACACCAGGACTTATTCTTTGTAGGCCTAGTACTTACCCTATCGGTTCCTTTGCTGAACCGCTAAGTTACGAGGACGTAAACACACCAACACCAGTTGTCAAAAGATGGTGGTGGTGGTGGGACAAACACACACACACACACACACACACACACAAAAACATACATACATACACACACACACACACACACAAACATACACACACACACACACACACACACACACACATATATATATATATACGACGGGCTTCTTTCAGTTTCTGTCTACCAAATCCACTCAGAAGGCTTTGGTTGGCCCGAGGCTATAGAAGAAGGCACTTGCCCAAGGTGCCACGCAGTGTGACTGAACTCGGAACCATGTGGTTGGGAACGCAAACTTCTTACCACACACCCACTCCTGCGTCTATATATATGCGTGTGTGCGTGTGTGTGTGTGTGTGTGGGTATGTGTGTGTGAGGTTCGTATTTGTGCATTTTGTTGTCGTGGTCATCGTCGTCGTCGTCGTCGCCATTGTTATGCAAATCTCTGGTCAGCTGGTCAACCGGAGCGCCATAAAAAATCCTATATTATAGCGTAGTTCATTGCAGTGGATATCTATAAATCATTTATGTGAACATATGTGAATATGTTAATGGTTTTGTAAATATGTAAACGTACATTTGATGAATATATATTGAAGAAACGTGAAGATGGAGGGTTTTTATCGATATAGAAATGAAATGGCAATTTTGTATAAAATTGTTCATATCTATCACATAAAATGGTATATGTGATATCCTATTATATAATATATTTTATGTGTATTGCAATATATATCGTGTATATATATATATATCATAAATACATGACATAAATATATATATCTATATATTTATAAATATTATATATATATATATATATACATTATTGAACATTGAGAGTGGCATTATGCCGGTAATAATACAAATACGTACTATATATATAGATATATACATATGTATACATATATATATATATATATATATATATATATATATATATATATATATATATGTAAGTATGTATGTATCTGTGTATGTATATATGTATGTATGTGTGTATATATTAATATTAGATATTGCGAATACATACATACATACATACATACATACATACATACATACATACATACATACATACGTACATAATTTGCATTATATGTAAACGAAATTTCTGACTAGATAATGTGAATAAAAACCAAAATCGTCTGCTTATCAAAGTAATTTATCTTTGATATTATTTATTCAATAAAACGTTTCTCTTTTTGGTTTCACTTTCGTTTTTTTACATGTTTCATTCATTAGATGGCGACCATGCTGGAACATAAACAATTTGAATTTTCCTACGGATAAATGGCTGTTTAATACAAATGAATGCATTGTGATCCACTTGAGAAAGGCTTAAATGTCACAACACGGTATTTAAAAATCATTAGCGAGAAAATGATAATGGGTAGAGAATTTCAAAATGAAGACCTGTAGGACTTGATCAAGGGATATATATATATATATATATATATATATATATATATATATATATGTATGTATGTATGTATGTATGTATATATGTATGTATAGCATTTTAAAAGACAACGGCCAGTTATGTGAGAAGAAGTACCGTAATTGCTAATGAAGTGTTAGGTCATAGCGGGAGCGATTAAGTTGATTGTGGAACGCTGAGGTTAAGTGCGGGGTAACAGGTATTCAGAAAGGAGTTATTGACTTTCTATGACGGTTGCCTTTAACTGCACAAACACACGAACACACACGTCCTCATATATATATTTACAACATATATATATATCTATATATATGTATGTATGTGTATATATATATATATATATATATATATATATATATATGTATGTATGTATATATATGTATGTGTGTATATGTATATATCAAGTGGACTTTACCACCTGTGGCATATATTATAACAGATTTTGCTATTGGCTATATGTGTTTACCTGTGTGTACGTGTGTGTGCGCCTGTATGTATGTATATATGTATATATACATATTTGCATGTATGTATGTATGTATATTAAGAGACAGGGAGAGAAATGGACTGACAGACAGATAGGTAGATAGATACATATATATACACCTATCTGGAAATATATATATATACACATTTACATATGATACCTATCAGATATATATATATACATTTATATATATAACTGTGTTTGTGCCTGTATATGTGTGTGTGTGTGTGTGTGTGTGTGTGTGTGTGTTTAATACATGCATGATGCGATATCTATACCTATGTAAATGTATATATAAAACATTTATCGCATTACTTTTCTGTTAATTATACAACTAATAAACAAGGCATTGTGCAACTATTAACAGCAATAATGTTATTAATATTAATAATATATTACATATACCAATATAACTATGAACTTATATACCCGTAGCACATCAATAAATCTAACCAATTTGATAGGATTTTATTAAAAATGGAATTGGCAAAGAAAAATATGTCGCTTAAAATTCAAAAAATTTTATAAATTCTAACCCATTCTTCCTCCCTTCCTCCCTCTCTCTTTCTTTCTCAATATTTATCGATTTTCTCTTTGAGGGGGCGCTAAGCACATGACCAATTTTTTAAGTGAAGCACATGACCGGTATTCATTGAAGAATTAGCGTTAAGTTGATGGCATTAACATTTGTGTGCTAAAAGAGAATACCTGTCTCAACATGGAATTGGAAGGGGAAAACTATATGATATAGCGCGTGCGTGTGCATGTGTGTATAAGTGTGTGTGCGTGTGTGTATATATGTACATGTAAGTATAAGTTCATGTGCATTATATATATATATATATATATATATATATATATATATATATATATACATATATGTATGTATAATACATGTATTTTATATACATTATGCAACATATAATATTATATTATGCATATATTACACATTTATCCAATGTAGGAATTAAATGCATTATACATAATGTATTTTATGCATTATATACATTTGTATATCATACACATATATATTAAGCATAAACTCTCATCTATCTATCTATATATATAT
>NC_068998.1:3929469-3931719 GCF_001194135.2 Octopus bimaculoides | reverse complement strand
TGTACATATATATATATATATGTATATATATATATATATAAACATATGTATATATATATATACATATATATATATATACATATATATATATACAGAGAGAGAGAGAGAGAGAGAGAGAGAGAGAAAGAGAGAGAGATAGAGAAAGAGAGAGAGAGAGAGTATATGTATGCGATTTCAATTGTATATTTATATATTAATCCTTTCTCTGTGTATATAAATATATATCTCAGCTTTTCCCTTCCTCTTTCTCTACGCTGACCATTGCTTTTATCACGATTTCCCGGACTCCCTCCCAATCAACCAAATGAGATGACAATGCTATGTATAGCATAACATTTGTATCACGTCAGTTTATTAATTTTTTTTTCTAGATTCTTCTCTAGGTCGTAGAGAAGCGATGTCGACCACGATTTTCTGTCAGTCACCTACTTATGAATCCAGGATCAGCTATGGGAAGGGTTTCGAGCAACCTGCACACAGCAGCGTAATATTCTTCTTGGTGTGGGTCTTCCATAATTGGCGATATTCCCTTCTTTAATATCTCACAATCCGTAATTATTGCTGTCTTTCGACAATGGTACTTTTTTTTCCGCAGTACATAATTTGCTCTTTTCACATCCATTAATGTAGACGCTGCCTCTCTTAACTTTTTCTACTTAATGTCAAAGTTATTGCCATGCTCTTTTAAGTCCCAGATGTAACTCTATGTTGTATTCCTCTCCTCCCAGTGTCAATAGGAGATTGTATGAGATTGATGTTGCATTGCCTATTTATGTGTGTGTGTGTGTGTGTGTGTGTGTGTGTGTGTGTGTATGTATGTATGTACATGTATGTATATATACATGCATATGTATATACGTATATGTATGTATGTATGGATGGATGGATGTATATATATATATATATATGATTTTATGTATGCATGTATGTTACAAGCAAAGTCGACCTCAACCGGCGAAATTTGAACTCTGAACGTAAAGATGGATGAAATACCGCCAAGCCTTTTGCCCGGCGTGTTAACGATTCTGCCAGCTCGTCAATCTAATAATAAAAGTAATCACTCATGGTCATCTATAGACTTTTTAACAACAACAACAATAACAATAACAATAACAATAATAATAATAATAATAATAATAATAATAATAATAAATAACAACAACGATAAGAACAATAGCAGCAGTGGCTTAAATCGTCTCCTTTACAGATCATGTCCAGCATTGTTCCTTTATAGTTTAGAAAAAAACCCAGCAGCAGTCAATTGAATAAAGATTATGTCAATAAGTTTCTATGATTTTGGCATAGAATTGTACAAGTAATAAGAAATAATTCATAGCTCCAAGAACAATGGAACGATGCAGTTGAATGATCGTCTGCTAATATGGATTTTGTTTTTTTGTTTTTTGGCCTATCTATTTTCCCTGTTGGTTACATATCTGTCAGTGAATCGGTTTATATTTGTCTGCCTGTTTCTCGGCATTTCTCTTTGTCACTCTAGATTTCTGCCGTAATCCGACTCCCCTTTTCCTTCTGTAGGAAAACTGTGTGTGTGTGTGTGTGTGTGTGTGTGTGTGTGTACATGTATGCATGCATATATAAACACATATACATATATGCACACAGTCATACGCACATATATATGTATATAAATATATAAAGAATATAAATATATAAATAACTACATATATATGTATGATTATATGTATATGTGTGTGTCTGTGTGTGGATGTATAAATTGAAGATGTCATAAAGATTTATAAACTTTCAAGCGAACGTGAAATAATTATTTACTTTTTGGGGAATATAAGGCTATTATGCACAGATTTATGTGTGCTTACCTGTCTTCAAAGAAAAATGTCGATGATCTCCGATAATACCCCATCTCTCTGATGGCTAACTTACAGACATGGTGTAGACTGAGGTTAGCGTTCTCTAATCATTACAAACGCATCATATATATATATACAACGGGCTTCTTTCAGTTTCCGTCTAACAAATCCACTCACAAGGTTGTATTCACGTATTCCTGTGTTTTTATTGAGCTCCGCAATGTTGAAAGATAAATACGAAAGCTTGCAAGATTTGAACTCAGAACAGCCATTGAGAAATGCATGAATATCACATCTTCCATAATCCTAACCCTATGCACTAAAACTGTAAGGAGATTTTTATGTGTGAATGCGAATGGTTTGAAGAAACAAGCTAATGTTACCGTTTGTATTGTGTGTGTGTGTGTGTGTGTGTGTGTGT
>NC_068998.1:3925400-3928775 GCF_001194135.2 Octopus bimaculoides | reverse complement strand
TATATATATATATATATATATATATATGCACACACATATATGTAATATATATATATATGCACACACATATATGTATATGTATGTGTGTGTGTATGTGTGTATATATCCTATTCTCTCTCCCTCTCACTCCTTTTCTTTCTGTCCCTCTTTCCCAACCGTTCCTACATTTCTTACCCCTGGACATTCTCATTGTTAAACACCAAACGCCTCCAAGGCTCTGTCATATCACCCGCATTCTTCACCACACGCCACACTAACGACAATATATTCTTTGTCTAATCCTTCTCCTCCTCCTCCTCCTCCTGGCAACTCCGAACAACGCTCGCCCGTAATGACTTCACACTACATCTGTTTACTCCTCAAACTCCCTGCTCTACTCTCTGTTTTTTTTTTGTTTTTTTTACATGCTTCGTTGATTGAGTCGTCAGCGTCTCCAAAGGACCTTCCTCTAAACCTGACGTCAAGACTTCTTATTTTCTCATGGTCAGATATTATGTGTGTATGTGTGTTTAAATATATATATATATATATATATATATATATATATATATATATATATATATATATATATATATATATGTACTCAAAGCAAACGCATCGACCAGCAAAACTGATAAATGTATAATAAAATAATAAAAATAATAAAAATAATAAAAATATAAAATTATTTCTCTTCAGTCCTTAGGTCTTCCCTAATGGTTTCTGCTTTCCATGGTTAAGATCCATTCCTGGCGGAAACGTGTTTAATACGTCACCAAACCACCATCGTTAAAGCAAGCCTGTCTCTCTGTCATTGTCTTCTCGAGTCCGATCTACTTGAAGGACAATAGCCTATACTGTTACCCACTTTATTATAATTATAATTATAATTATTATTATTATTATTATTATTGTTATTAGTATTATTATTATTATTGTTATTATTATTATTTTATGTTTGACTTTTGCTTTGTATTTGTACAAGTGCCAAGTCTCACCCAGAGACCTCAAGAGACAACAAGTTAGAAGTTCACGTTGGTGTTATGCCTAGGATGCCATATATTTGGTTTTGTACAAAGTATTGTTCTAGAGAATGTTTAAGAGAACTTAAGAAAATTATGTGTTTGTTTTAAAATTCGAGATTACATAAACAGTATTTTGCGTAGGATATGGGCAGTTCCCATGAGCACTATCTTTTGAATTTCTGCCATTTTGGGGTTTCCTGGTATCTGAGCTAGGCAGCAATCAGCCCCTTTTGCTATCATTCCTAAAGCGTCTATGATTATTATTATTATCATTGTTGTTGTTGTTATTATTATTATTATTATTATTATTATAACGGCGGTGGGCTGGCAGAATAAGGATTTTTTTAATTATAGGCACTATGCCTGGAATTTGGGGGAGGGGTCTAGTCGACTACTTTGATCCCAATGATCAACTGCAAACCCTTCAAAACTACGGTCACCCACACCACTAAGACAAGTGCCCTCCCCCTGTTGCCTTCGTTCAGTCTACAGGCCCGTCCACTTGGACCGTGCTCTTTACTCTCGTCTTACTCTTCAACGAATTTCCCTCTTCCTTCTTCACTTTCCTTTCCGAGAAAAAAGATTTGATGTGGACTTTGCAAAAGTGGAAAGGTCTATTTTTAGCCCTTTCAGTCTGGTCCAACAAGCAACCTCTTTTCACTACGACCACCGGATTTATCTAAACACTGCCCGTAACGACGGAACAATTTTCAGAAGGACTCAGCTGAGAGCTGGGTTCGTCCTACACGCGACAGCGGCTGTTCGACATAAATCCACGAGTCATAATAATAATCATAATGGCTTTTTTTTTAAATCAACCACTAAGCGTTTGCACAAAGTGCAAGGACGGCGTAGGAAGACAGGATGATATGATGTGGCGCTACTCGAAGCCGTGTACAAAATCTAAAATTCAAAAACAACAGAGACAAAAATTTGAAACAAGGAACATTTTCCCAAAGATGGAAGACTTCTGAGTGATGCTCGTGAAGATACCACACAACCTTAACTGCTAGGTATAATCATGCTAATTATTTCAGACTTTAGCACAAGGTCATCAATTCTCGAGAGGAAGAGGATTTATCGATCATATCGTCCCCAAGTATTTGACTGGTATATTATTTTATCGACCCCCGAAAGGGAAGATATGACGTAAAGTTGACCTCGGCGTGATTTGTACTCTGAACACGAAGATAGATAGATAGATAGATAGATAGATAGATAGATAGATAGATAGATAGATAGATAGATAGATAGATAGATAGATAGGCAAACGGATAGGTAGACAGACAGACAGATAATGTCAAATATTTAAAATTTTTATTAGCTATTTTTTTCATTCAACTTTAATTTCATTAATTGAATTAACACAAACAAAAAATAAATAAAATAACACAAAATGATAAAAAGACCAACAAAATGGAATCAAGATCCGGAAAACGGAGAACACCAATTACAATAGAATAAAAACACCTATACAGAACAGTTAACCTAGAATATTAGCAGGAAATCATTCTCTGGGTGTTTCGACGAAAATACAAAATGCAGATTTAACTCAGAGGAGAATTGAAATATAATAAATTCAAAGAATTTCGTGGAATTACGCTAGATTTAACGGTTCTTCATTAACTCTTATTGTGTTTCTTAGGATAGGGGACTTCCTACTGTATTCATTATTGATGCTATCTTTGTTATAATTGTTGTTGTTGTCGTGGTTGCTGTTTTGTTATAATTGTTGTTGTTGTCGTGGTTGCTGTTTTGTTATAATTGTTGTTGTTGTCGTTAATTACGTGGTTATTGTCATTGCACTTGCCGTAGTAACTGTTGTTGTTGCGAATGCTGTTGTTATTATTGTTGCTGTTGTAGTTATTTCTGTTATTTTTGCTCGTCGGCGTTGTTGCTATTGTTGCTATTGTTAATTCTTTTTTTTTTTTTTGCAATTATCATCGTTACTATAGATGTTATTGTTGCTTGCTGCTGTTGCTATTGTTATTGTTGTTGTTGTTTTGGTTACTGTTTCTGCTGCTGTTGCTGTTGCTAATTTTCGTAACTATCTTTACTGCTATTGTTGCCATCTTTTGTTGCTATCGTTGCAGCCATCATCGTAGCTGCTTTTCTTGTTCTTATTAATGTTGAAGTCGTTGTCGCTATTTTTAATTTAAACCATCATCATTGTTATTGTTGATGTTGATATTGCTATTATCGTTGTTATTGTTGTTGTTCTGGTGTTTATTATTATTATTTTTTTTCGTTTTAAACTAAAATCATTGCTAATTTAATTAGGCCCTTCCGTTGCCATTTCTTTCGTACTTTTTCTTTCTATTTTTCTATCCTTTGTCATGGAGGCTGAGAAAAGGGCTATACTTTAATGCCT
>NC_068998.1:3922408-3925390 GCF_001194135.2 Octopus bimaculoides | reverse complement strand
ATAATAATAATAATAATAATAATAATAATAATAATGAAGAGTTGTGAACTTTTCAATTCACTTATAAACAACTTAATTACTTTGACCATCTCAACAGTTCATATCACTATCAAATAAATTAAAACACACACACACACACACACACACACACACACACACACACACACACGTGTAAAGCAATATTTCTTTCTTTCTTTATTATTATATATTTTTATTTTTTGAAATAGCTCCAGGCTATCTTCACTGGTTTTCGAATGAATCATGGCGGATTGAAAAAAATAATAATGTGACTTTTTGTTTTTCGTGCTTTTTTTTTTTCTTTGGCATAAAAGAAAAATACCATTCAACAAAAATACCATAGCAGTAACCCATTCAAATGTACCCATATACTGATCTATCGATCTATTGTCCCTCGGAGTAGAAAAAACAAAACAATATAAACGACATTTTCTGTTGAATTTAACAAGATGAAATAAAAGTGGAAAAAGGTTGAGAAAATATTACACTAATATAACACCAATAACACTGATATAGCGAGATTGTGTTGAAATAAATTTTTCGTATATACCTCGGGGCATTTTACAATCAAAACACACACCTCAGTTCGTCTTTATTTGGATCCTGACAGCCAGTATTATTGTCAACTGTTCTTAGAATCTTTCTATTATTAGACAGGGTGCAGCAGAAAAACCTTTTCTTATATTCTACGCGGCATTTTATAAGGAATGTGAATCTGGAAATCGATGGGGGGCGGCACCCTGTATTAAGTAAATCTTGTAGAAATTTTTTTTTTTATTTCTATCCCCCTCGGGTCAGTAATCAAAGGACGTATAGTTTAATTTCTAAAAAAGACAACATTAGAAACAAGCTTTCATTACATTTTGTTCATTTTGTATAACATGCATACTTTTACTATTATTATTATTATTATTATTATTATAAATCATTTCATTATATGTAAACCCCTAACATTTTGTTTGTCTTTGTATTACACCCCTCATCCTTCACCCCGGTGGCAAAGAAAAGAAACCATCATCATCATCATCATTATTATTATTATTATTATTCCATTATTGGGGAATTTTGTTAGTTTTTTTTATTGTTTAAACGTTTTCTGTTTTAAACCTCACTTGACCCTTGTTTTGTAATTGTCCTTATATGTTTTTTAATATATATATTGTTTTATGGACGGCAAACGTAAGTCATAAGAGATTTAGCTGCTATTTCTAGGAAGTCCAGTGATGATATAAAAACTACTTTCAGCTGATATCATTGGTTGTTGTTGTTGTTTTCAGCCCTGGGTCAGTTTTGACCGTGCAATCCTATGAATAAAAGCGTTCCAACTAGGACTATTCATTCACTGACTATTTTACGTTTTACAGACATGGTATATCTTGGACTATATCATCCAATGCGTTCTTTCTTTTTTTTTTTAGAAGAGGGTAATATGTAATTTGATAGAGATTTAACTGTTATTTCTGGCAAATCATGCAACCACATAGGATCCCCTTGTTAACTCAAGTACTTGCAGCTTTAGTTGTGGTTGTTGCTGTTGTTGTTGTTGTTGTTGTTGTTGTTGTTGTTTAGCCGAAGATTAATCTTTATCCAGATGACCTATATTAAAATGATTTTCCTGTCATTACCATACTGTCTTTCTTTCTGTTTCAGGAAGAGTTTATCAAGGAGTACATTCAATATGTTATTCTTTTTTTTTAAAGATGACAATTTGTGATTTGATAGAAAGAGGGATGGAGAGAGAGAGAGAGACAGGCAGACAGAAGCTTGACAGTTAATTGTTGCAAAGAGAAAAACCATCTAGACGATCTTTCGTTTCGCCCCCCCCCCTCTCTATGTCACTCTCTCTCTCTTCCTCCTATAATCTCCTCTTTCGGTCTTCTCATAACGAGAATGCTTGTAAGGAAATATAATATGCGATTAATCACAATATAAGTCCAATTAATAACGGGAAGAATATTTCTTTATACAAGAAAGAACAAAAGCAGATAATGAGATGTGAGAGGAGGGGGAGAAACAAGCCGAGTAAAAGGATTAAGTTTTGAGAGGGTTATCAGATAAGAAGGTCCGTAAATGAATACTATATTCCATACGAATGTTGAGATTATACATACATATGTAGTACATACATACATACATACATACATACATACATATACGTACATACATACATACATACGTACATACATACATACGTATACGTATACGTACGTACATACATGCATATGTACATCCATACATATTTGATCTATATCTACCTTGTATCACGTGTATCTGAAAAGCTGAAGAGAGTGAAAGCACTTACATAAATATTTCTTCTTAAAAAACAATTATGCAATTACCAGTCGATTACTGGAGCTGATGGTATTAACAATCTTTCTCCCCCATAAAATATCAGACCTTGTGCCTATATTAATATCAATTACGTAAGATAGAATCGTTAACATGCCGGACAAAATAGCAGCGTTTCATCCGGTTCTTTACGTTTTGAGTTCAAATGCCTTTCATTCTTGGGGATCGATAAATAAAGAACCGGTTGAGTACTGGAGTCGATGTTATCGACTCATCCTCTCCCCGAAAATTACTGGCTTAGTGCCAAACTTGAAAACGTTATTACTATCAGCATTATTATTATTATTATTATTATTATTATTATTATTATTATTAAGGCGGTGAGCTGGCAGAATCGTTAGCGCGTTGGACAAAATGCTTGGTGGTAATTTTTGGGGCTCTTTACATTCTGAGTTCAAATATTGCCGAGATCAACTTCGCTTTTCATTCTTTCGGGGGCCGATAAACTAAAGCACCCATCAAGTACTGTGGTAGATGTAATCCTCTTCCCCTCCCTCCCCGCTTCCCTTCAAGATTTCTGGCCTTATGGCCAAAAATTTGAAACGATTATCAGAGTGCCAAATTAATGCTAGTTGAAACCGGTTATTGCCAGTTATTACCGGTTTAATGTTGTTT
>NC_068998.1:3920483-3921706 GCF_001194135.2 Octopus bimaculoides | reverse complement strand
ATTTTTTTCCCCATTTTCCGCGATACGTATTTTTTTTTACCGCTCTCTGCTTCTTTATTTATTTATTCATTTATTTGTTGAACAGGCACAAGGTAAAAGAGGAGTGTGGAGGCGAGGGGTATGGGCGGGGTGAAGAATGGGAGGGAAGGTTCAAAAAGGTCAAGTTAATCCTTGAATAGATATAAGCTGGGGCCAACTTTGTTCGCCACGTGTGAGGTTGTCCTGGGTGGATGCGGAAAAAAGTGGTCAATTCAATAAAGACCCCCCGAGAACGCACGCGTGTGCATGCGTGCGTGCGTGCATGCGTATGTGTGTGTGTGTGAGAGAGAGAGAGAGAGAGAGAGAGAGAGACACACAGACAGACAGAGATAGTAAGTAAGCCTATATCGAAACTGTTGTCATCTGTGTCCACCTTCACCGCCTCCCCTCCTCCTCCTCGTATTATGATCCAAGCGAAATACAAAAAGAAAGAGAGAAAGAAGCTAAGGTACCATTATACATAAATAAATAAATACCGAAATGGACGGGAAGCAGTTCTTTGGCCATTCGCGTTTTATTTGTTCATTTGTTTGTTTGTTTGTGTGCTTGTGTTGTGTTGTGTTCCAGCTAAGCAGATGGCATCCGTCGCATAATACACCAAGGCCAAAATTCTTTCTTTTTATCTCAAATAATTAGTGCGTTACTTCAAGGGCAGAGCCAAATCAGTTTAATAATACAACCTGGAGGTTATGGAAGACCAGGAGACAAATAAATAAATAAATAGATGAACAAAAAAAGCCAAAAAGAAAACAAAAAGACAAAAAGTGCACAAAAAAAAATGGAAGTAAAAAGATAAACCAACCCAATAAACTAAACTCACTCGCTCAAGAACGAACAAAACGCATGAACGAAATGATGCAAATAAAAAAAATGATAATGGAGACGAAGGAAAAATAACGAAACGAAATAAAGAAGAAAAAAAAGAAAAAAAACGGAAGGAAAATATATGAAAAAATATTTTAAAATCTCCAAACAATAAACAACAGCACAACTATGTCCAACGAGGTGTTTGTGTGTGTGTGTATACTTTTCTACATACAGACATATATACATATATACATACATTATATATATTTGTAGTTTTAGCTCAGAGCTGTGGCCATGCTGGAGCACCGCTATTTTCCTACAATGTTATTACTGAGATCCTCATATATATATATATATATATATATATATATATATAT
>NC_068998.1:3915239-3917739 GCF_001194135.2 Octopus bimaculoides | reverse complement strand
AGTGAGTGAGGTGGGGGCAAAGGGAAGATGGAAGACAATGGAAGCAAGGAATACGAAGCAATGACGGAGGAAAGTGGTCTTAGTGAAAGAAACAATATAATCACATAGAATTCTAAAAGCTCGGTGAGGTGGTCATGGGCTGAATGATCAACCATTTGTCTGTTAGCCTAAGGGCCTCCTCCTTACGTCATTGACTCAATATGGCTTCTTAGACGTGACCATCATGTCTTTCGATGATATCTTTTACAACTATTCTCTACTTCTCTTACGGTGGTGGTACTTTCTCCGAGATAAAGTAGCATTAACTGTCTCGAATGAAGAATCCAAGTCAGTCATTCTCATTCTTTTATTACTACGGCGAACCATTTTGGTAAACCCATAACCCTTCGTGATCCCATTGTTTAATGGTTGGCATATTTCACATCAGATAATTTTCTCGCGGGGAAAATATATTTCTCAGTTATCTTCGACCTTTTCTTTTTCTTTTCTTTTTTTTTTACATTGTGAAGGCGGCGCGTGGGCTAGTGGTTAGGGTGCTGCGTTTACAATCATAAGACCGTAATTTCGATCTCCATACTGGGCGGGCAAGCGGTGCGATGTGTTCTTGAGAAAAAACACATCATTTCACGTTTGTGACGAACAGGCGGCTCTTTCAGGAGAAATGATGTGATCACAGCCATATATACGGCATAGAAATCGAATAACCACCGGCCCCATGCGTTCCAGATCTAAAGACAGCAATGACCAGGAGTTCATTTTACCCCAACCTTTTTTTGTATATATACAAATATATATATACATACATATACATACATATATATAGATACATATATATATAGATACATATATACATATATATATATATATACATATATATACATATATACATATATATACATATATATACATATATACATATATATATATATACATATATATATATATACATATATATATATATACATATATATATATATACATATATATATATGTATATGTGTGTGTGTGTGTGTGTGTGTGTGTGTGTGTGTGTGTGTGTGTGTGTGTGTACACTGTAAGTATGAATTTGGAAATACCTTGGTGTATTTGGGCGGGGAGTACTCTATACTGCTCCTTGCTATCCACACTTTACGTTTGTTTTTTGTAGGATAATCCACAGGAACCGAAAAGTTTTTAAAATTTCAAATTTTCTTTACGTGAAGATATCTAGGCTGGGAGAACATCCGACAATAACATTCTGTTCGTACAGATATTAGATATATCACATCACGTCCCCACAAATAGCACTGGGACAATGGCTGTTCCTTGCATCACTCCACACTTCCACTTTCATCTATTCGTCAAGGATATCCTGAAGTGCACAGAAAATTCGATTTGCTTACGATTCGATCAACTAACGCTTATTTCGCTTTCGATAAAGGCTTAGGTAGTGCCACTGCCGAATAAAAATCCTTTCCATTTTATAAGGCTCCTCAAATGACACCAACGAAAAGTGTATTAGAGAGCCGTTTATCTACGTTTTTATATACCTCTTTATATATAGCGATATTTTCTGATATAAAACAACGGAACCAAATTTTCCCAGCGTCTCAAATAGCGTTCTCTAAATGCGTTGGTGTATTTATTGATTATTTTTGTTCAGGTGCTGCGTACTTACTCACTAAGCATATAAACACTGACAAAGAGGGGAAAATTTTCATATCTTTTCTTTTCGATAAATCAACAAACCTATCGATGCACTCAAAAGTATCGGATGCTAAATAACTGTCACCTTCATTATTTCTTGTGACTCAGTTAAACGTTACAAACGGCTTAGGGGTACGGTGGTGGAGATGATGGCGGTGGCGGTGGCGGTGGTGGTGGTAATGGTGGAGATAGTGGGTGGTGGAGATGATGGCGGTACTGGTGATGACGATGGTGATTGACTATACTCAAGCCCGATCTCACCAAAACCAAAAGGTAAGGAAAAAATTCCAAAACAACGAGATTTTCCAAAAAGATAGCTTTCTGTTTTCTTGGTCTGAACACACGCGCACACACACACATACACATATATATATGATGGGCTTCTTTCAGTTTCCGTCTTCCAAATCCACTCACAAGGCTTTGGTCAGCCCGAGACTTTAGTAGAAGACTCTTGCCCAAAGTGTCATGCAGTGGAACTGAACCCAGAACCATGTGGTTGGGGAAGCAAACATCTTACCACACAGCCGCGCCTTCATCTATGTATGCGTGTGTGTGTAATGATTAGAAAATCACCTCTTCAGAAGACAAACAAGAGCAAACTCATAACAGAGAGTATTAACTGGAAGAATAGGACCACTGACGTGCCACCTCGTTCAAAGAACGAAATCAAAGAGTGAAGCAAAGGTGTCCGGAGAGAGAGAGAGAGAGAGAGAGGTTCGATTCCAAGTATTCAGTGGAACTTACGGTATATAATAGATGTGTACGTATTATATAGATAGATAGATAGATAGATAGATAGATAGATAGATAGATA
>NC_068998.1:3914085-3915139 GCF_001194135.2 Octopus bimaculoides | reverse complement strand
GAGGTTATAGTAGAAGACACTTGCCCAAGGTGCCACGTAGTGGGACTGAAACCGGTACCATGTGGTTGGTAAGCAAACTATTTACCTTTGCCTATATTTCATTTTATTTTATTTATTCATTCATTTATTTATTTTTTGTTAAAGAATTTTATTTAATACAACTTAGAAACGATGATTATTATATGATTATATTTGTTCATCCTTAAATGAAACCATCATTATTATTCTCTTTTTTTTTTGTATTTTTGGGCGGTGGGGGTGGCAGTCTTAGTCTTTCTCTTCCTCCTTAAAACCATGAAGGAACTGCAGAAATAGCCTAAGAAGAGCAGAACCAAAACGACAGGAGGAGGAGGAAGAGAGGAAAAAGAGACATAAAAAGAAATTAGAAGGAAAAGAAAGAAAGTAGGAAAGAAAGGAAGAAGGAAAGAAAGGAAGAAGGAAAGGAAGAAGGAAAGCAAGAAGGAAAAAAGAAACGACGGGGAAAAGCATCCAAGATTTTTTCGTTAAGAACTTTTTAGGTAATGCCATTCTTTGAGCCATTATTTAGATTGAACTCTCATTCCAAAGAAGTCGGTCAGGTTAGTCATTCTTCATACATTGCCACTCTCTCTCTGTCTCTCTCTCTCACCCCCTCACACACTCACACACACACACACACACACACACACACACACATACCGCGAGACCCAATATCAGAATGGAATGAGGTAAAGAGTAAGGGACATAAGCTAAAAGGGAAGCTGACCGTACTTGGTCAATAGTACTATGATGGATTCCACTTGGAATAATGATGCTGCTTGGCAAAAGACATTGTTGTCACTGCTGCTGCTGCTGCTGCTACCGCTGCCGCTGCTGCTGTTATTGTAATTGTTAGTGTTGTTATTGTTGGCGTTGCTGCTGTTGCTGCCGATGTTATTGTCTGGCTAGCCAGCCAGTTTTTAATACGACAGAGTTGGCGAGCTGAAGACAGGCAGACATGACGGAGAAGCAGGGAATAGGAAAAGCTGGACATCGGTCAATACATTTGTAGATGATGACGAGTGGGGGTGGGGGG
>NC_068998.1:3912017-3912782 GCF_001194135.2 Octopus bimaculoides | reverse complement strand
GACACACCATCACCATCACCACCACGGACACCATCATTACCACCACCACCACCAACACCATCACCACCATCCATCTAGCCATTCATCCAAGCATATATATCTCGCCTTCCCGACCACACCTTCGCACTCGCCGACCCACCCCTACCTTGTTAGGTCATCGCTGCAGACAATACAGATAGCACTAATAAGAAAGAGCTGGCTTGGAATGTACTAGAACAACAAGAACAAAAACAACAACAGCAAGCATAATAATAATAATAATGATGATAATAATAATAATAATAATAATAATGATAATAATAATAATAATAATAATAATGGACTTGCTCTGTGGCAAAGTGTCCTTATAGACACCTCATTCTCTATATGGCTGTTTGATTCATTTATTGAATAAAATAAAAGAAACGAAAAGAAAATAGACGAAGATAGTATATAACCAGAATAGAGAGAGAGAGAGAGAGAGAGAGAGAGAGAGGGAATAATGAATAAATAAATAAATAAATAAAAAGACCCCGTTACGTGAAATTATCTGATTAATCATGTAAAGTCAAGATTATGATTAAAGAGATTTTAAGTAAGAATTATTCTTCTTCCTGTTCTATTATTTTTTTCTTTTTCTCCTTTGTTACATATATTCTTGTATTGCTGACGATGATGATGACACTACTATTACTACTACTACTACACTAGCTATTCACGCACGTCTTCTGGTTTCCAGATACGATCATATATATATATATATATATATATATATATATATATATA
>NC_068998.1:3908850-3911312 GCF_001194135.2 Octopus bimaculoides | reverse complement strand
ATGAGCGAGCGCCCACGCAATCGATAACCTAGCAATAAAACATGTTGGTGAAAAGAGAATTCAGTACAAAAAATGTAAAGCTAAAGTGAAATAGAAAATCGTATTAATCTAAAACCATACTTCAAGTTTCACGCTTTTTGATCTTCAGACAAAATTGCTGTGCTAATAAATTCTTCTAGCTACGCCCCGTCTTTTGTATTAATGTGTGTGTGTGTGTGTGTGTGTGTGTGTGTGTGTGTGTGTGTATTTGTGTTTGTGTGTGTGTGTGTTATACACACTCAGATATACACAAATACACACACTTATGAATCTATCTCCGTTGATTCTGATTCAACGTGTACGGGAAAGCCAACACCTTTTCTGTCGAGAGCTTATATGCCCCATTATTAGACTAACAGAGACTACCAGCAGCATCTATTTTATGTGCTGCACGCAGTAAAAAATATCGATATGACTCATTATTATAATAATCAGATAGAGCTTTCACGAATTCATTAGACTGTAGCTTATTGCAGTTTCTAAGACGGATAAGCGACAGCGAGAGCCCACACTTGGGAATGGGACGCCAGCCAGTCGCAGAACTAATTTCCAGCTGTTGCTGAGACTCGTTTGAGTGGACGGAACAAAGGAGGAGTAAAGTGACTTGTACAAGGACACATCGCAATGTCTGAACAGGTCATCGATCCTAAGTAATCGAGAGACCAGTTACTAACCGCCAGGATACACACCTTCTCGTACTATTCAATATACATACATACATACATACATACATACATACATACATACCAGGTTTATACCTGTTATTATTGGGGCCCTGTATATGTAACACATTGCCTAAATACCAATCTTGAGAAATTAGGCTTCCCAAAAACAGAAAGGCGAAAGCTAATTCGAAGACTACCCGATTTACCCGTGATGGTTTACCACCAACCCCGTTGGGGGGGGGGGGGTCATCCTTATTGTTTTCTGCAGTTGTTGGTTATTTTCTCTTCTTTTTAGTCGATATGTCCCACCCATCACTGCTTTTGTATTTCACCTTTTTGTACTATCTCCAACATCGTGACCCTGTGAAGGCCATTATTGTTCTTCACTCCTTGGTCCTTTTGAAAATAAAGTATCAGCCAAGATCGGGGCTATATTAGAAAACACTTGCCCAAGGAGCGGTACAGATGGACTGAACCCGAAGCCACTCGCTTACGAGGCGAACTTAACCACAAACTAAAATAAACAAAACAAAAAATGCATACGGACGCTACATTTCGATGATTTAATTTCCGTAGCAGAGAGACAGACAAGACATAATGACATAATGTATTCTCGTTTTTAGTATTTCATTTTCTAGTAATGAAACGTAATACCTCATAAGATAATTTAAGGGATAATAGTAAGAGGGAGCCTTTTGTTTAAAGACAAAGAACTGATGTTATATAGGATGGAGAAAATGAGAGTATTGAGATGTTCATGCGTTTTCAAGTGGCCTTAGCGGTGTAAGTAAAATGGAGCGAAATGGCTTCAACCGGAAATTGAAACCGCAATGCGATCACAATACACATCGCAAATGACCGAGTGGCTATAGGGTGGTCTGAGTATTAGCCAAAAGCCCCTTGGTTCGTATCGTGCATTCTTAGTCGAGCCATTTAACAGTTGAATTGTCTAGTTATTATGAGACAATGAGGGGAGCCTGTACGTGGTCATTCGTGCAGCAAAACATAGTAACCAGTTTTTTTGTTCAAATCATAGCTTACTGTTAGGGAAGGATAAAAGGACTCAAAGGATAGTGTAATCCACGATTATTCTAAAAATACGAATCATTACAGTTGGAATGTCTGACTATAGATCTGCTTGATCAGAGATTAAATAACACCAACAGCTAAATCTTGCTTAAATGACACCAGGTTAATTTTGAAAACAAGGTCGCATTGGCTGATGTAGTCTTAGGTATACTATAGCTAAATAACGGAAAACGAAATGGAAATGCTTTTGGTCTTAAACTTAGGTCAACTATTTCACTGTTATAATAAATTGGTAAAACTGGATCAAATTTAACTATTTTTCTGTTGTAATTAACAATAAACGTAGATCAAGCCTGACTATTATTAGAGTCAGAGTTAATAGCGAATCAAGACTTATTTCTTAACTCTAAGAGTCAGTGTTAAAATTAATCCCAATTTATCGTAGATTGAGCGTATTGTGGGCCACTATTTTATTGTTACAATCAACAATAAACCTGGATCAAGGATGACAACTTTAACTGTTGGAGACAGAAGCAAAATTAGATCAAGACTCAAGTGTAGCAATCAGCGTAAAAATACAACTCCTTTTGATCGTAGATCGAAGGTCATTATTTCATTATTGAAGTCAACTGTAAACCAGGATTAAGTTTGACTACACTTCAGTTAGAATCTGAGGTAAATTTATATATATATATATATATATATATATATATATATATATATATATAT
>NC_068998.1:3905864-3908578 GCF_001194135.2 Octopus bimaculoides | reverse complement strand
TTTTTTTTTTTTTTTTTTTTTTTTGATATTGTGATTAATTATTAATTTTATTACATTTGCTGATTTGAAAATTCAAAATAAAAACAAAAACAAACAAAGAGATCTATAAAATCGACAAATTAGTATCGATTATATTTATTCATTAATATATTGTAATTGTATCTTTGCAAATTTGATTCGTTTTGGTTTAAAAGAAGTCAAAAGTAATATCCACAAATGTGCGCGCGCGCCTGTGTGTGCATGTGTGTGAGATAGAGAGAGAGATAAAGCGAGAGAGAGAGAGAGAGAGAGAGAGAGAGAGAGAGAGAGAAAGAGAGAGCTTGTGTGCATGTCAGAGAGGATGTCAGTATAGCTTCATAAAAGTTAATTTTATTTACTTTGCTTTTATTATTTTTAAAATATCGACACACATACGTGTGTCAATATTGATATTTACACACAGGCATACATCTCAATATGAAACATCTAGCTATCTAACAATAAATATATATATATATATATATATATATATATATATGCATGTGTGTATGCATGCGCATACTTCAGGGCCAATTATTCACGAATTTATTTATGAGTATTTAGTAGACAATATCTATTATATATACATGTGTATGTGCACACATGCGTGTGTGTGAGTGTGTGTTATGCAACAGAACCAGTATTAGATGAAAAAAATAGTCATCTGTGTATAATAATAAATGTAAATACATCGCTGCACGCTCATAAGAGATATCTCCGGTCGAATACCGCGGTAAATTTGCATTTTCAAGCTTTATCTGTATCAGGTACGTAACACAGATGGCTATATGTATATGTGCACCCCTTATATATATACACACCTGCTGTACCATATATATTTACTGATTGTTCATTTTATCATAAAGTATAAAAGTTTTAGGATTTTCGTTAATGAAAGTTGATTAATATTACTTCTGTCAAAATGTTACATATATTTACAATTCAAAATGGCCACTCTTTGTTTTCACCGGAAGCCATAATTTTTTTCCAACTAAAGTGCATGACATTGTGTTTAAATAAAAGGTAAACGTATATGTCGTACCCGGTATATATATATATATATATATATATATATATATATATATATATATATATTGTTGTTGTTGCTATTGTATCAATACTGGTTCATGAGTTCATGACTTTATTCAAACATTTATCTATCGGCGATTCAGTATCGTTTTACGTTCTAGGTACAAATCTCACCAAGGTCAACTTAGCGTTTCATCTTTTTGAGATCGATAAAATAATGTAGCTGTTCAAATACTGGAGTCGATATCATCGACTAACCCCTTCCCTTAAATTCCTGATCTTTTACATAAATCATCATCATTCATTTGCTTATTTATTTTTTCTATTTTGTGTTGCATCCCTTTGATCAACATAAACTTCACCATTTTGTATGTTGTATTTTCACTTTAGATATCGTCCTCAATGTTTTGGTCCGTTGCGGTCAATAATAATAATAATAATAATAATAATAATAATAATAATAATAATAATAATAATAATAATAATAATAATAATAATAATAATTATTATTATTATTATTATTATTATTAATAATAATAATAATAATAATAATAATAAGGCAACGAGCTGGCAGAATCGTTAGCATGCCGGGCAAAATGCTTAGCGGTATTTCGTTTGCCGTTACGTTACGTTCTGTGTACAAATTCCGCCGAAGTCGACTTTGCCTTTCATCTTTTTCGGGGTCCATAAAAATAAATACCAGCTGAACACCGGGATCGATGTTACCGACTTACCCCATCCCATGAAATTTCTGGCCTTGTGCCAAAATTTGAAATCATTATTATTATCATTATTATTATTACCTCCGCCTTCGCGAAGGCGGACGTATTGTTTTCAGTCGTGTTTGTTTGTTTGTCCGTGGACAAGATATCTCAAGAACCGCTGGATGGATTCAGATGAAACTTTCAGGGATGTTTGACCTCGTGACTGACAGGAACTGATTAGATTTTGGGATGGATCCGGTACCGGACAAGGATTCTGGATTATTTTTCCTGTTTTTGTTTTACGTAATTTTTGAGAGCGGTCGAGTTCATTTTTTGTATTCTCGTTTGTGAGAGCAGTCGAGTTTATTCCAGATATTTTCATTTTAAAAAATCATCTCTGGCTAATCGCTGAGAGGACGTTGGTGTTACTTTGGCGGAGATTTGCGCCCTCTGAGTCCTCTTGTTGCTATTATTATTATTATTATTGTTGTTGTTATTATTATTGTACTAAAACTCACAGCTTATATCACTGGGTATGATGGAAAGTGTCAGCTGTCTACAGCCAGCAGACTAAGGTGACACTTATTTACTGGTCATGCTTCAAGAACCCTGCGAAAAATTCTTACATTTCCAAGCAATGCTGATTTTTGTACGAGTTCTGCCTTTGCAGCGATCTTTTTCAGCCATGTTGGGAGTTGAGTGCCGATACTTCCAAGTGCACCAATTACTATTGGTATCACATCTACTCTCTTCATTGACCACAGCCTTCGTATTTCCCACTTTAAATTGTCATAGTTGTTTATTTCATTATTATTATTATTATTATTATTATTATTATTGAAGCGGCAAGCTGACGGAATAATTAGCACACCGGACAAAATGCTAAGCAGTATTTTGTGACAATCTTAAGTTCTGATTGCTGATTCTGTCGATTTCGACTTTACTTTTCATCTTTTAGGGATT
>NC_068998.1:3902518-3904853 GCF_001194135.2 Octopus bimaculoides | reverse complement strand
TATATATATATATATATATATATATATATATATATATATATATATATGTATATGCATGTATGTATGTGTGTATGAAAGTCAAAACACGACTACGTGACAGTTTTAATTTTTTTTATTGAGTCTTTTCATTTTTCTCTATAAATCATATACGGTTCGTATGCAACAGTATGTATATCATCCTAGATCCATGAAATATGAGACATACCGTTCCCATGATTCTCACCTATAATAAAAACAACAATAAGAAAACACAAGCCAACGATGGGCCCTCAATGTAGTTCCTCATTCTGCTGGAAATAGCAGACATATCTCATTCAAACAATACCCTGATGCGCTAAAAATTCTAGAACACTTTGGTAAATGCTGCTTTGATACATCTTGTGTGAAAGAAGGCACTTTAGTTAATGTACTCCTAGATATATCATGTAAGAAATTGTGACCCGTCAGTTTAATGTACTTTGCGATACACCATGAATAAAAGAGGAGCATATTAATTCAATGTAGTTTTTGATATACAATATACGAAAGAACGATGATAATGTAAGCCTTCATCTCATGTAGGAAAGCGAAGCACATTGATTAATGTAGTCCCAGATACACAATGTATAAAAGCAAGGTACGCTGATGAACGTAATCCTAGATAAGGCGGCGAGCTGGCAGAAACGTTAGCACGCCGGGCGAAATGCTTAGCGGTATTTCGTCTGTCTTTACGTTCTGAGTTCAAGTTCTGCCGAGGTCGACTTTGCCTTTCATCTTTTCGGAGTCGATAAATTAAGTACCAGTTGCGTACTGGAGTTTATTTAATCGACTGGCACCCTCCCCAAAATTTCGGGCCTTGTGCCTATAGTAGAAAAGAATGTAGTTCAAGATAGACCATAAAAAAAAGGAGACTAGTTTCATGTATTCTTTGCTAAACGATGCATTGGTTTGATGTAGTTCTACATATACTATTGCCGAAAAAAAGAAACTCGTGATGTTCACTATAGGAAAGACCTTGGTTACAGGCCAACTGGATCAGTGCTCACACAGGGTTAAATAACAGCAGCAACAACAACGAAAATGGCAACCATCACGACCACCAAATATAAGATACAGGGGACATTTTAAATCCCTGATTTTGTTGTGTGGGTATGTGTGTGTGTAGATGTGTGTATTGTTTATGTCATATGAAGCTAGAAACTTCGAGAGACGAGAAATAATTCATTTTTTTTTTAACGGTGAAACTCGAAGTACATAAAGCTATAAATATAAGCGTGCAAATTTTAGGTATAAAAATACTCCTTGGACGGAAATAATTCAAGGCCACCCGTAGGACTCGAACCAACATCTGTAAACATGATAGATGCTCTACAATCGGACCAAAACAATCCTTGGAAATTTACTATTCCTTATGTTTATTTGATATACAGAAGGTTGACACAATCAACTGTGTGGTCTTCTGCGATTAGAGACGAGTGAGTTTGTGAAACAAAACGAGAACAGAATTGGTTGGTTCGGCATTTTCTAAGGTTGTATTAAGCAATCTGAGCAACGTGAAAGAGCTACAACCGGAAGCATTCAAACCAGAACTCATTCCAGCTTTCTATTCCATACTGCGGTAATATGTGTGCCATTTTGGTGCTTCAAATCTGAGCCTCCATTGCATGAAAAATTTAAATTCACACCGGGGTTTGTTTTCTGATATTATGAACATCTGTAAACTACTACAAAACTGCAAATATACCAACACACACACACACTAACACAACAGATCGAAGACTAGAACCACTAATCACTGAAATAACTGAAATTGTATGCCCCTGTGGCTAATAAAAGAACTCATCATCATCATTATCATCATTCCTCTTATTATAAATTCACCAAAAGTCAACGAGTCTTGTAAACGGTATTTAATTACCACACACACACACACACACACACACACACACACACAAGTAGCTAGTTTATTTCCTATTCATCAGAAATAAGTACCAGACGTATACTGGAGGTAAATCACTCTGAGTAAAAGAACACTTCGAGGCATTAGCCTCTTGAGATTATGTAACAAAATGAATTGGTCATCGAAAAATGAGCCATGTCGAAAAAGCAGATTCAGCAGTATAGGATTAGTGGTGACGAGAAATGCATGAACGGCACAACATCACATTGAGTCTATGCGACTGAAATCGATATCATCACCATCATCATCTTAATCATCGTTTTTTTCATAACCATCAGTAATAACAAAAAAATATATATTTGATATCAACATCAGAACCATCATAAACATCATCTGGGATAAAATATAAAAACATTGATTGTATGTATGTGTATATATATATATATATATATATAT
>NC_068998.1:3898300-3900037 GCF_001194135.2 Octopus bimaculoides | reverse complement strand
ATATATATATATATATATATATATATATATATAATGGTATTGTATGTTTAAATTTGATTTGATGTTACATATAATGTTATCGTATAAAAAATATATTGTATCATATAGGGGAGCTGGCAGAAACGTTAGCACGCCGGGTGCAATGCTTAGCGGTATTTCGTCTGTCTTTACGTTTTGAGTTCAAATTCCGCCGAGGTTGACTTTGCCTTTTATTCTTTCGGGGTCAGTAAATTAAGTACTAATTGCATACTGGGATCGATCTAATTGATTGGCCCCCTACCCAAAAATCTCGGGCCTTGTGCTAAGAGTAGAAAAGAATCTATTGTATCATATATATGTGTGTGTGTGTGTGTGTGTGTGAAGGCGTGTGGCCTAATGGATGGTGTATTCAGCTCAGGATCGTAAGCTCGTGAGCTCGATTCCCCATGGCACATTCTGTTCTTGAGCAAGACACTTTATTCCACGTTGCTCCGGTCAACTCACCTGGCATAAATGAGTAGCACCTGCATTTCAAAAGGCCAGCCTTGTCGCATTCTGGGCCACACTGAATACTCCCAAGAACTACGTTAACACACACACGTGTTTATGGAGCATTCAGCCACTTACCCGTTACTTTCACCAGCAGACTAATCGGTTGACCAGCTTAACAGAGACACTCATCGTCGTAACCGACGGAACGTCTGCGTGTCTTTGAATATACATCAAGATATGTGAACTTGTCTGTATATATATTTGTGTATATATGAATAGATACATGTTTGTGAAGGAATGTCTGTGAAGGTATGCTTATGACTGTATGTGTTCGAGTGTATGTGTGTGCACATGTTTGCATATGTCCATGTACATATATGAGTATGTGTTTATAATTGTGCGTGCATGTGTGTGTGTGTATATATATATATATATATATATATATATCGTTTCTCCATTTTTTCTCTACCCCCAAATCTTTCTGTCCCTCCCTCTCTCTCTCTTTTTCTGTATGTATTTGCTGTGTCCCTCATCTCAGTTCATCCCATATGTATATGTATATGTTGTTGCTGTTGTTGTTTGACCTCAGGTCAAGACTGCTTGAACAGATCAATGACCCTCTAATAGTTTCACCTGTGATTACACTAGTGACATTAGTTTGAATATATCTACCTAGGAGTACATTACTTTCATTAACTTCTTGTAAGACAGCAGTTGTGGTTTGGAAATGACTTGGCTGGTATATCTGACGAGCCTTGGAACACCCATAGCGGCCATCATGTTGCATGTGGATGGGAGTGGTTACACGATACGTACGTAATGTGTGTGTGTGTGTGTTTGTAAACAGATATATGTATGTGCATCATATCCTTTGTGAGGGAGTTTAAGTATATACATACACACACACACACACACACATATATATATATCTAAATATATATGGTGCAAAGAGATTTTGTTGTTGTTGCTGCACTGAAGCAATTATCTTTGTTTCCTCTTAATGTAAGACATAAAAGGAAAACATAAGGATTAATCTTAATTAGCAAATTAAAGATTACAATTAATCTAACAATATTGCATTTCTATGAACAGAAAAATAACAGGCATTGCCTGTCATCAGGTATCATACACATTGTTTCGGTATATATATATATCTATGTATATATATATATATATACATATATATATCTATGTATATATATGTGTATATATATATATATATATATATATATATATATATATATATATATATATATATATATATAT
>NC_068998.1:3893398-3894766 GCF_001194135.2 Octopus bimaculoides | reverse complement strand
AGAGAGAAAGAGAGTGAAAATGAGAGGAAGATAAATAGAGACAGGGAAAGAGAGAGAGAGAGAGAAAGGGATAAATGTTCTCAAAGGGATTATGTAATTATATAATAGATAATATACTATCATAAATCTTTCAATGAAAGACCATACAATAAGAAAGTCACTTGCGAACAACAATAAGGAACAGTACAAGAATCATAACAAGTGTTACAAACAATAATAAAAAGGCAATAAATGAAACGAAGGACTTTTGAAAAAAATTGGTGAAGAAAAATACTTGAATTTTGGTAGATTGGGAAGGATTAGAAATATAGAGTTCTGTTTCTCTCTCGTTCTTTCTCTTTCTCTCCCCCTCATTCTACGCACACGTGTGAGTGTATATACATATATATATATACATGCATACATATATGCATAAATATATATGTATATATATATATATATATATATATATACATATGTGTGTGTGTATATATAAGTATCTACAAGCATATTCATGTATATATTCACACATACATATTCGTTCCATACGCACATTGATATACATACACATATTAGACACACACATTTGTGAATGTGTATATACATATATACATGCACACACACATTCATTCATATACATCCCACCATCTTTTATACATTTACCTTTGTGTATATTTATGTTTCACACATAACAGAACCGTGAACTTGTTTCAATGTAGTTAACAAAAAAAAAAAATTTTTAAGTGAGTTCATGAAGCTAGTATCTTTGTAAGGCAGAAATTGGTAACCGATAGGTGGCGTTGGGTGCAAAGATGGTGTAATTACTGACCACATATGTACTCTACATAACGAAGCAGCAGCAGCATATGGGATTGGTCAAAGAGTCTATGATGTCAAATGAATTCTGGTGGAAGCGGTAGTGGCGGCCTTTGTGAGCCTGTGTGTTTGTATGCATACATCTATACGTTTTTTTGAACACACACACACACACACACACAAACACATATATGTTCAAAAGACACATAATATATATACATATATATATATGTATGTATGTATATATGTGGATATATTTGTTCCTTGTTTTTTAAATATCGTTAAACAAATCAAAAACTTGAGACGTATTTCATGGCAATAATAATAATAATAATAAATAATTTCTACTTAAGGCACAAGGTCTTTGTTTTGGGGTGCTTAACTTATCGAACCCAGAAGGATGATGAAAGGCAAAGTCAACCTCGGCGGAATTTGAACTCAGAACGTAAAGACGGACGAACGAAATGGTGCTAAGCATTTCGTCCAGCGCGTTACCGATTCTGCCAGCTCGCCGCCTTAATAATAATAATAATAATAATAATAATAATAATAATAATAATAATAATAATAATA
>NC_068998.1:3888176-3892912 GCF_001194135.2 Octopus bimaculoides | reverse complement strand
TATATATATATATATATATATATATATATATATATATATATATATGTGTGTGTGTGTGTGTGTGTATGTATGTATGATTCGCCCGTTTGTGTAACCATGGGTAGCAGTATATCTATCTATCTATCTATCTCTCAAATGTGCGTGTGTGTGTGTGTGTGTGTGTGTGTGCGTCTATATAGCCAGATAGATAGATAGATAGATAGATAGATAGCCAGATAGATAGATAGATAGAGTCTGTGTTTATTAAACTTCTATGTCTTCTGATTTAAATTTAGATATGTTTACGCGCGTGCTCATACACATACATATACACACACATACACACACACACACACACACACACACACACACACACACACACACACACACACACACACACACACACACGTGCAAAACAGATATTTAGGCCTTACTTAAGGCGAATGTACCATCCACCCCCGCAAGAATTTCCACAAGTTAAACGATAGCCTACCTAACGCGTGTATATTTGTATGCACCTTATGTCTATCCTGCGACTAAATAAAAAAAATACCTTAACAAGCCAGCCTCTTCATCATCATCATCATCATCATCATCATGTTCCCCTAAGCTTTTATGTAAACTCCTACGCTAATTGTAAACTATCCCTGATTGTACCCCCTCCTCATTTGATGACCCTTAGACAAATAAACGAAACCATCATGGTCATTATATCATTATTATTATCATCATCATCATCATCATCATCCTCATTTATCGGGGCCTTGTGGTCAAGAAACGGAATCTTATGGTCACCATGAACATTATCATGATTATCATTATTATATCATCATTTTTATGAGCATTATCATTATTCTCATCATGGGGCCCCTGTAGCCATTATCATCATCATCATTAACATCATAATCATTATCATTATTATTACCACATCATCATTATCGTTAACATCATTATTAACATCATTATCATCGTTCATTCATTCATTTCCTCATTTTCTTAAATACAAAACAAAAAAAGAAAGAAAGAAAGAAAGAAAGAAAGAAAAAGAAAAAAAGAAAGAAAGAAAGAAAGAAAGAAACAAAAGTAAGCCATGCTGTGTTAATGAAGAAGATATCCTAAACGAAACATTTTTCAGTCGAGTCCATCAACCGGATATCATATATATGGAAGCCAATAAGAAACAATAACACTGCAAAATATTAAACAATCAAAGTAATCCATGTTGTTTCCTCCATTTTCCTTCCGTACATTTTTCATTTACGCGTTTTTTTTTGTTTTTGTTTTTCACTTCTCCTTTTAGTGTTTTTTTTTCTTTTCTTTTCCGTTTCATTATTTGTTCAACTTGTTATGTTGGTAAATTGGTAAATTGGTAACTTGGTAAATCGGTAAACTACTCAGTCTATTGCTTGTTTTCTATTTTCTCCCCCCCCCCCCCACTTTTTTTTTCAGGGTTCATTTCGTTTTTCTTTCTCTTTTTTTTTTTCCTGATTAAGTTTTGAAATTTTTTTGCTGTATTTTTGCATCATATATTTTCTCTTTTCGTTTAATTTAGTTAGAATTTTTCATAAATTATTTTTTCTATTGTTTCCGTTTTTGTTTTACTTTTTCTTCTTGCATATGCGTGTGTGTTTTGCTTCTTTTTTTTTTTGCCCTTTTTTTTTTGTAAGGTTAGCCCGCTTAGATAATGGGTTTACGTTTAGAAAGAGTCCCTCTGATGTAACTCCAGAAATTCGAACGCAATAGCTGCACACGAAGATGTCCGTATATTTGTATTTAGGTATTATTTAATAAACACACACACAGTTATATAAACGGATATATATGTGTGTTTATGCATGCATGTATGTATATGTTTATATGTATGTGTGTGTGTATGTATGTAAGTGTGTATAAAATATTTTACAAGGAAACATAAGGTTATAAAAAGAAATGAAAACGAAACAAAGCTGGGCTAATGTTCAGTTATGTTGAGATAGTGTGGGTGAAAAAGAAAAAAAAGAAAGAGGTGAGAGAGAAGGAGAGGGAGTGAGAGGAGCAGGTAGAGAGAGGGGGGAGATGGGAAGAGGTAGAGGGTGAAAAAAGAGAGAGAAAAATGGAAGAGAGGGGTAAAACGTCCTTGCTGCCGCCATCATGGTAGATAAGCAAGAGATATAATTGAAGGTGTATTGGCAAGTGGACACTGTGTGAGGAGTAGTGTGAGATGAAGAAAGAACAGGGTGAAAGAGAAGAGGTTTGAGGAAGAGAGAGAGAGAATTGAGAAAAGGTAAGAGAGAGAAGAGGGAAAAGAAAGAAAGATAGGGGAAGAGAATAAGGAACACAGACATGGAAAGAGATATAAGGAGAGAGAAAGAGTGGTGGATAAAGCGAGAGAGAGAGAGAGAGAGAGAGATAGAGATAGAGATAGAGAGAGAGAGAGAGACAGACAGACAGACAAGCAGACAGAGCGACAGACAGACAAACAGAGAGAGTGAAAGAGATACAGAGGAAAAGAAATTGGAAGGCTAAGTGGGAGGCAGAAAGAGAGGGGGGTTGATAGAGGTGTTGGGGTAGAAATTTGTTCCTACAGTCGTCATCGTGGTGAAACGGCTCGAGGTATACGATTAGCAAGGAGCAAGAGTGGTAGAAGGAAGAGGAAGAAGGTAAGAAGGAGTAGGAGGTAAATGGACACCAGTGGCGGTGGTGATGGCGATGGCGTGGAAGAGACGGAGATCAGATGGACAACTGGAAAGGTTGTGAAGGAAGGAAGGAAGGAAGGAAGGCAAAAGAAAGCAGATGAGCAGATGAAGTAGTAGTAGCAACAACGACGGTAGCCGTTGGAGAAGAAGATAACTGTAGTGGACAGGGAGATAGGCATGGTGTTGTAACTGCTTGACAACAACGGTAGATAGGTAGGAAGGTAGGTAGATGGAGCGGGTGGGAGGAGGTGTAATGAAAATGATGGGTAGGTAGACGGGTAAATAGATAGGTAAGCAGGTAAACGGGTAGGTAGGTAGGTAGGTAGGTAGATCGATAGATGAGTAGATAGATAGATAGATAGCTAATCAGCTGGGCAAATAGGCAAATAGCTAGCTTACAAATATAGTATATTAAACAGATACGTATGTAAGAATGTCGGCAGAATGACAAACATAGATGGATAGATCGACAGATAGACAGACAGACCTGAAGGTAGAAATATTACTGGGTAGGTAGGTAGGTAGGTCGAATGATAGATACATGGGTAGGTAGGTAGACGGACGTATAGACAGACAGAAAGATGAGGATGGTCCGACAAACTAACTGCCAGACAAATATTTTTAAAGAGAAATATAGACAAAGAACCGTTTCCTAGCTTTCTACCCATCTTTCGCGTATTATGCAGGTTAGCTAGTTTATTACATATATTTACATAGAGAGAGAGAGAGAACGAGAGACGGACAGACAGACAGAGGGGAGGTGAGAGAGAGAGAGAACGAGAGACGGACAGACAGACAGAGGGGAGGTGAGAGAGAGAAGGAAGGAGAGAAAGAGAGAGAGAGAGAGAGAGAGAGAAGACAAGTGACTAAGGAAGAAAGGGAGACAATAAGAAAACTTAATAGAAATGGAAAACAACGGCAAAAATAAAAAGGATAACAGGAATATAGTCATGGTGATGATGATGATGATGACGATGATTATGGAGATATAAGTATATAAAAAAAAAACAACAGCAAGGTACAATCGCCACGACATATATAATACTTGAACTGCGGACGGCTAAGCGTTGTCATCTATTTGTAATTCTATCTGTGAATGACCATATACATACATACATACATATATTTAACTGTATGTATATACATGTACTTGCTTCGGTCTGCCCTGTTTGTCTATATGTGTGTGTGTGTGTGTGTGTGTGTGTGTGTGTGTGTGTGTGTGTGTGTGTGTGTGCGTGCATTGTGGCATATATACATATATATATGCACATATATATGTATATGTGTATGTATGGTATTGGTGTGTGAATATATGTATTCATTTACGTAAGTTGCGTAATCACATGTGTCTATACGTATGTATATATATGCATTTGTGTATGAGCACGTATTTTGTTATTGTGCATATGTATGTATGTATGTATAAAGTGTATGTGCATGAATGTATAAGTCTGTATACAGATACTTGTGTTTATTTGTGAAAGTACACGTGCTTGCAGCTCTAAGTGTGTATGTGTGTGTATTTGTCTGTATACATGAGGGTGTATGACCGAAGTTGGTTATGGTGAAAGGTAATAATAACAATAATAATGATAATAATAATAATAATGATGATGATGATGATGATGATGGTGATCCTTTCCATTATAAGCACAAGGCGCGAAATCTTGGTGGAGGGGATAAGTCGGTTACATCGACCCCAATGCGTAACTGGTACTTGTTTCATCGACCCCCGAAAGGATGAAAGGCAATGTCGACCTCTTGAACTCAGAACACGTAGAGGGACGGAAAATCCTTTTTTACACTTGGCAAAAGGCCTGAAATTTGTGGGGAGTGGGGGAGGGCAAAGTGATTATGTAGACCCCTGTGCTATCCTTTTCATCCTGAAAGGATAAAAAAAAAAAAGGTAATGTCGACCCCGCCGGAATTTGAACTGGGCACGTGAAGGCGGTGGTGGTGGTGGGTGGGGGGAATACCGCCAAGCATTTTGTCCGGCATTTACAACGATTCTGCGAATTCTTTTTAATATAGGCTCAAGGTTAGCAATTTTTGAAGAATGAAGAGATTCAAATATGGAGCACT
>NC_068998.1:3884158-3887909 GCF_001194135.2 Octopus bimaculoides | reverse complement strand
AATGATGAAAAAGTCAATAAGGGTCTGGTGGTGGCGGCGGCGGCGGTTGTGGTGATGATGATGATGATGGTGATGATGATGATGGTGATGATGGTGATGATGATGATGATGGTGGTGATGATGGTGGTGATGATGATGATGGTGGTGGTGGTGGTGGTGGTGGTGGTGATGGCGGTGTTAATGATGAGGACCAGCATTATGATGATAGCCTTATGTGGAGGTATGCCATCCAATGAATATTTGAAAAAAAAAACAATAATAATAATAATACAAAGTAAAGAAAATGAAAAAAAAAATTGAAATATAAAAAAAAATGTAAAAAAAAATAAACCACAAAAATAAATGAAAAATAATGTAAAAAAAATATACATAAAAAGGGGAGGGAAAAAAGGAAATAAAAAATACAACACAGGAAATAACACACACACACACATACACACATACACACGTACACACGTACACACACACACACACAGATACACGATGTCACACGCAAGCACACGCCAATAAAATGCCTAAATAAATAGTTCAATTAAAATTAAAAAAAAGGAATAAAAATGTTTAGGGTTTGTTAAAGAGGCGTATAGGGAGAGTAAGGAGTTAGGGGGAGTTCACTCTTGTAAAAGAAGGGAAGAGTCTGGGCAGAAGTGTAGGGAAGAGGCAAAGAGGAATCGCTAGAAATGGTGCGGAGGAGGAGAAGGTCAGTGCGAAGGGATGCTGTTGTTGTTTTAGGTGGTGGTGGTGGTAGTATTTGATCCCGGGTTAATTCAGTCCCGATAGAGGTGCAGATTTCATGCCAAAGACCTTCCAACCGTGACACACCATTCAGCCTTTTTTTGTTTTTGCTTTGTTATTTTTTTTTGTTTTGCTTTTATTTATTTTTATTTTTTTTATTTTTTAGCATGCTGGGTTAGCAACCAAGACCACGTTATTTCACGCGTTAATCTTTCAGAGATTTTGGTGGAACATTTGGCTGTTATTTCTTGCAGATAGAGCGACCCTGTCGAGACTTTCTTCCTCGTTGGCTAAAGAACGAAGAGTGGTGCCGAAAGACAGAGGTCATATTAGAGAGAAAGAAAGAGAGAGAGAGAGAGGGGGGAGACGGAGGGAGAGAAAGAGAGGGGGAGACGGAGGGAGAGAAAGAGAGAGAGAACATTAAAAAGAGGTGGGAGGAGAGAGAATTAGGTGCAACGATCGATGTTGCTTGTGGCATTCTTCACTTAATGTGAAGGGGAAGTAAGAGGAGAAGGGAAAGGGAAAGAGATGAAGGGGTGGAGGAAAAACAGATGGCTGTGATGCTTGTGGCAGTGGCGGTGGTGGTGGTGGTGGTGTGTTTGTGGTGATAGGGGTGGCGATAATGGTGGTGGTCGATGATGACAGTGATGGTGGTGATGGTGGCAGTACTTTGGTGGTAGTCTTAGTAATGAAGAGATAGTTAAGGTGTGGTAGTGTAGGTAGTAGTAAATGTAGTGGTGGTGGTGGTGGTGGTGGTGGTGAAGTATTGTATTAAGGGGTGATATTTCACTGTTATTAGAATTGCTCTAAAGTGCTATTGGTACAAATGAGAAAGATGAGAGAGAGAGGGGAGAGGGGGGAAGACAGAGAGAAAGAAAGAAAAGTGGAGGAGGGTGAGAAAACAAATATGAGGGAGGGAGAGAGAGAGAGAGAGAGAGAGAGAGAGAAAATAGCTAAAGTTAGAGAGAGAGAGAGAGAGAGAGAGAGGAAAGAGAAGGAGTGTCAGAGAGAAGACTTAGAGAAAAAGGATGAAAAAACCTGAGAAAGGACAAGACTTGAAGAGAGCGCAGGAGAGAGAGAGAGAGAGAGAGAGAGAGAGAGAGAGAGAGAGAGACAGACAGACAGACAGACAGACAGACAGGTGCGGGGACAAAGAGCGCAGAAATAGAAAGAGAAGTGCAAAAAAAAAAAAAGAAAGAATGAAAGAACTAGCAGAGAAAGAAAAGTGTGAAAGACTTTGAGAGAGGAAATAGTGAAGGAAGAGAGAGAGAGAGAAAGAAAGAGAGAGAGAAAGAAAGAGAGAGAGAAAGAAAGAGAGAGAGAAAGAAAGAGAGAGGTCATAGGAGGGAAAGAAAACCACTAATAAATAAGTACATAAATGTTAAGAGAAGACAGAAAAAAGAAAGACAAGAAAAACAAACCAAGAAAAATAATATGGAGCAGAAATATGAGGATAGGAGAAGGACTCGATGAGGCGAAATATTATTATTATTATTATTGTAATGATGATGATCATGATGATTATTAAGAAAAATGGCAGATTGTAAAAGAAAAGTATATTTGTTGAGTAGGGTTATGTCTGTGTGTATGTATGTGTGTGTGTGTGTGTGTGTGTGTGTGTGTGTGTGTGTGTGTGTGTGTGTGTGTGTGTGTGTGTGTGTAGACAGATACGTAGCTACTAAAACATGTATGTAAACTAACAAACAGATACAGCAGTAATAATATCTTGCAATTAACAAGGCAATTAGCCAACAATACCTAGTGGTTTGACCATCCCAAAATAACTGCCAAATCGCACTCCAATTGTAGTATCCTCTGTTTAAAGAATGGGCAATATACATCATATAGTTTAGCCCTAGATACATTGTGCCGCGAAAAATTATGGAGTGGTCATGGCCGGAGTACTCTACGTGTAAAGGATTAGAGCCAACCTGTGATTAAACATCAACAACAAAAACATAAAATACAATCTGTAATCTACTGCTTACATCTATACGATGACAGACATATTCGCACATGAACCAACATGGAGGCTTCGTGTTGTTGCTTCGCAACAAAACCTCCAAATTATATCCTGAAGTATAGAAAACATTCTAAATGTGTATATATATATATATATATATATATATTATATATATATATATATAGATATATATATATAGATATATATATATGCAAGCGCAAAGGGAGTTGATTTAGCTAGAAGAAGTAAAATCAGACGTTTCGGACATTTGTCCTTCATCAAAACAAAAATTTAAAAAGAATCTCTGCGAAAACGTTTATGATTTCAAAACGCCTAGTTTTCAGTTAATTTACTCGATTTTTCTTATCTACTGACGTTTACCAATTAAGTTTACCCACACAGACCAACATCACTACACACACTCCACATACATACATACATACACACATACATACGTACATACATAAGATATATGAAAATAAGTAATAGGTCATATTAGGCGTTATACAATATTATACAATATTCATGGGCAATATTCCATAAAGCATAAGGGTACATTTTCAATTGAACAAGAGAGCAGACCAAATTACTTTTAACACTCAAAGATACATAATTAAAATTTAGAATTTAAGTTCATATATTTCCCATGTCGAGGCTATAATTTTTCGTTTTGTTTCTCTTAATAGAAAACTTTGGCTAAATATGATGCATGATTTAGTGAGTGTTCGCAGGGGAGGTTTCAACAAACGCGATCATACGAAAGTTTGCACCTAGGCACAGCTTTTATTTCAATAATAAATAGACTGCATTACAACAGGTATTTGCTAAATCTTATTCGAGTAATCTTCTTAGTTCTTCTATAAAGAATACATCACACATACACACATATGCATATATATATGATGCGTACGTATGTGTACACATATATATATGCATAGCTAAACACGTGCACACACAAACGTGTATATATATATATGAAATACACTATATATATATGCCATATGTTTATATAGACACAAACACATATTGTAATATATATATATATATATATAT
>NC_068998.1:3879575-3881461 GCF_001194135.2 Octopus bimaculoides | reverse complement strand
TGTATGAATATATATATACATATATATGCATGAATATATATATACATATATATGCATATATGTGCATATATATGTGTACATATATGTGTATATATATATGCATATATATACATATATATATGGTGGTTGTCTGCTCCTTAAACAGAGTTTGACCACCTCCTGCACCTACACCTTAGCCCTTTCATGGCGTCTGATGTGGCTTTTTAAACCAGACAGTGTTTTGAAGAAACACCCACACAGATTGCACCTCTGATTTGCACTACCAATACCTGCAAGTAAGTTCTGCTCATTGTGGATCCTAACATGTCTTTTAAGACCCCCATTGGATTTGCAAACCCTCTGGCACACATCACATTCAAACGTATGCACAGACATATAATCAGAATAGCTGGATGATAAATATATACATATATATACATACATATATATACATACATATATATATGCATATATATGCATATATGTTTTATAGCGTAAGTTCTAGATATTTATATAACATTACCTCTCATTATATGCTATACATATATACACACACGTATTTGTGTGTGTGTGTGTATGTGTATGTGTGTGTGTGTGTGTAATACTTTGCACATCATAATATCCCCTTCATACAAACAGGAGAATATATTTTGTATGCAATGTATATGTTATTGTACCATAATAATAATAATAATAATAATAATAGAACAGCATAGAGCTGCACAGTATATTCACTGGGTAATTTGCAAAAATCTGGACTTGTTCCATGATAAAACCTGGTGGGAGCACAAACCACCTCCATGTTTGAAAGTGACCACGTCTCACTCCTCTGCAACTTCACCGTTCAAACTAACAGAAAGATAAATATGAATAGGCCAGACATTATAATGAAAGACTTCAAACAAAAATTATGCCTCTTCATTGATATGACTGTCCCAATCGACGTAAATGTATCTGTCAAGACCTACGAAAAACTGAGCAAGTATAAAGATCTTGAAATAGAAATTGGCAAAATGTGGAACTTCAAGACAATACTTGTTGTCATGGGTGCCCTAGGAATGTTAGCAAAAGGGGCTGATTTCTACCTAGCAGAAATTCAAAAGATATCGCTCATGGGAACTGCCCATATCCTACGTAAAATACTGTTTATGTAATCTCAAATTTTAAAACAAACTTACAAGTTTCTTATGTTTTCTTAAACATTCTCTAGAACAATACTTTGTACAAAACCAAATATATGGCACCCTAGGCATAACACCAACATGAACTTCTAACTTGTTGTCTCTTGAGGTCTCTGGGTGAGACTTGGAGCCAACTTGTACAAATACAAAGCAAAAGTCAAACATATAATAATAATAATAATAATAATAATAAAAGTTGTCACTTGACAGATGACTAAAGACTCCGGTGTATTTTTACTTACACCGTGTTACGAAGAAATAATAATATTAATAATAATAACACACACACACACACACGTGTAAATAACTCTAGCTTCATATCCAGGGTAGATATCTCCTGATATCTTGGATTAATATTAATATCGACTGTACATAATAACGTATGCTGTGTGAAATATCTTTTAAATTTGTAAAATTAAAAAAAAATAAAATAACTCAGAACTCACAATACGTAATTTAAACACCTGTTCTTCTGAGTCCCTCGCCTTCGCTTGCTTTCTCTCCCTCTTTTACTCTATCTCTTTCAGTTGGTGCGTGCGTGTGTGTGTGTCTGTGTGTGTGTATCTGTATGTCTCTCTCTCTCTCTCTCTCTCTGTTCCGCTCAGATTCATATATGATTTTCTCCTTACTCTCTTCCCTCTCACACTTCACGCACGCACGCACGCACGCACGCGTGCGGACACACACACACACACACGATCTTATTATTCTTTCTCCTATGAAGGC
>NC_068998.1:3871907-3872648 GCF_001194135.2 Octopus bimaculoides | reverse complement strand
ATATAAACATGAAAACTTACTGGCTGGAACATAAGTAGCAATGTTTCGTTTATACATTATCCATAACTAAAACAACAACCACAACAACAACAAAAGTAGTAGTAGTAGTAGCAGTAGTAGTAGTGGCAACAACAACAAAAATATATATATCAGAGTTTACACACGTCTAATGGGATTTTAAGAATCCAGGTAGGTTTAATGTTTCCGTTTCAACTATGTAACATAGAGTGACGAAGCGTACGTGTATATATAATATATATATATATATATATATATATATGCATATACATACACACATCTACACCCGTATATGCAGTGTACGCATGAGTATATATATGCGTGTGTGTATGTGCACACAAGTGACTGACTCAACGAAGAAAATAACCGACAAACGTTATGTAATATATTAACACTGACAAATATTTTTACATGATTAAGTATCTAAGGGGCTTAACTGAAAAAGATTTTTTTTTCTTTCACTTTGTATTTTTTTGATGCGTGTGTGTGTATTTGCGGTGGGTCGCCAGGATTTTTTGGAAATATTTTATCTGGAGCATTGAGCCGAACAAATTGGCGGGTGGTTTTTTTTTCTTTTTTCTGTTTATTCATTTAATTTCCTTTCGTTTTCTCCGTTACTAAAACAACAACCACAACAGCAGCAGTAGCAGCAGTAGTAGTAGTAGTTGTAGCAGCAACAGCAGTAGAAATGGCAACAACAAAACCATATAACAGAATCTACAC
>NC_068998.1:3869333-3871897 GCF_001194135.2 Octopus bimaculoides | reverse complement strand
GTGCTCACTTTGCGCAAAAAAAAAAAGAAAACACTGAAACAATTATTTTCATTGGTATTGTTGTTATTGTTTTGAGGGCGATCCTTCGATATTAGTCTACAGGGCAAGACTTCCTTTTGTACCCCCAAAACCTCCCTTTTTATTCTACACAAATCCCCGTCTACAGAGTGTCAGTGTGAGATCCTAGCCTCTTATATATGCCATGAGGGAAGGTAGTGTGGGTGAATGACGTCGTGTACCAATACCGAAGGATTGCTCTTCAGTGGAATGGCACAATCGTTAGAGCGTCGGAAACAAAATGCTTCGCACTATTTGCTCCAGTTCTTTAGGCTCCAAGTTCAAATGTTGTGAGATCAGCTTCGCTTTTCACTCTTTTGTTGTTGATAATGTAGGGCGCCAATCAGGCAGGTAGTGAAGTCGATCGTATCAACTGACTTGTCCCCTCCCCTCAAAATTGTTGGTTTTTGGGCCTTAAGTTGTTGTTTCTAAGTATAAAAAAAACTAGAACTTTCTAAAAAGAAAAGAAAAAACTGAAGCAAAAGAGGTTATGATGTACATCGAAAGAAGTGAAAAGAAAAATTGAGAAAGAAAGAGAGGAAGAAAGGATAAATGAAAGAATGAATGAATGAATGAATGAATCAAAAAAAAAAAAAAGGAAGGAAAGGAAAGAAAATAAGAAAGACGGAACGAAAGTAAGAAGAAATAATAAGAGACGAAGGTATGGAAGGAAAACGGAGGCAAAGAAAGAACAAATGAAAGTATTATGAAAGACGAGGGAAGAAAGAAAGAAAGAAAGAAAAGGATAGAAAGAAAGAAAAGGATAGAAAGAAAGAAAAGGATAGAAAGAAAGAAAAGGATAGAAAGAAAGAAAAGGATAGAAAGAAAGAAAAGGAGAAAAGAAAGAAAAGAAGGAAGGAAAGAAAGAAAATAGGAAGGGAAAAATATATTGAATTTACCCTGGAAGCGAAATTCCATTAAATCTGGAGATGGTAAAACTCTGGCAAAAAATATATTTCTGAATCACCACCACTAACCCCCCCCCCCACTACCATAACAATAACAACAACAACAAAAACTTTAGAAATTATTGGAAAAGGCATGAAGGCCAAATTAACATCATCTCATTGGTTCTCCATCTAACACATACATACATACATACATACATACACACATGCATATAAATACCTTCCCTCCGTCCAGGTGTGAGTGTGAGTGGAGGTGTGGGAGGTGACCCTACAAGAAGTTTTTGCCCGTGTGTGTGTGTGTGTGTGTGTGTGTGTGTGTGTGTGTGTAAGAAATCAATTTATGAGGAGAAGAAGAAAAAGGAAAACGAAAATACAACTAGGGCAACGAAAATGGTGAAAGATAGTTAACCTCCTGGCCAAGCAGCGGCTGGTTTCACACAACTACTACTACGACTACTACTATTACTACCACCACAACCACCACCACAACCACCACCACCACCAACAACAACAACAACAACACTCCAGCCATCACCATCACCATCGCCGCCTCTCTGTCCAGCATAAACTCCTTCCCGACTGAAAGTCTGAACTTTTTTTCAGTTATGTAATAAAATAACTAAAGGAGTTTTATTAGAGAACTGAATGAAAGCCACCTCATCTCATTTTGCACAGTACTTCTTAAATCTGTAAACACTGTGTGGTAATGCATCAAATAAGAATATGATAACACTAATTATGTGATGTATGAGTGTGTGTGTGTGTGTGAGTGCGCGCGTATGAGTGTGTGTGTGTGTGTGTGTATTTTACATTTATACATACACACACACAAACATTCACATATATGTATTCAACCGTACATTGCATTATAAGAGAAGCTACACACACACGCAAACACACACATATATATTATTGGTGTGGCCATACAGGTCACAGATGCTAGACGTAGATTTCTTGCATCTGTTGTGAATCGTGTACAGATTCATTCACTGTAACTCATCTATCCAATCATTACTCACCACCCCCACTTCATTCACTCACTATCTATCACTCGTTCATTCATTCTTTTACTCACACCCTCACCAATCTCGCACAGTAAACCATAACCATACAACCACATATAGACACATACACATACACCAAGGTTACGCTGTTAGCTGTACTTATATACAAACTGTTATGAAAGCTTTTCTTTGTCATCGCTACATCCGATAACTTCTTAGCGTATGTGTGTGTTAGAAGACACACGCACACAATATATATAAGAAGAAGGACCACTAGGTGGATTCCGAATATGCTAAAGGTAGACGCTACATGGTCTGACCACTAAGAAAAATTGTTCTCAAGAAAATTCGGCAAGCGTTTCATTTGTCTTGCTCGTTTTACGTTCGGGCGTTTGCCGAATTATTTTGAGAATAATTTTTCTTAGTGGTCAGACCATATGGCGGCTACCTTTAGCATATTAGGAATCCACCTAGTGGTCATTCCTCTTATAAGAATGTAATATAATTTTCTGAATCTTCAGATATTTTTCAATATGCTAGGCCACTGGTTTAAATTGATATTGATTTAATTAATATCAATTTCTACCCTTATTAT
>NC_068998.1:3868245-3869075 GCF_001194135.2 Octopus bimaculoides | reverse complement strand
ATATATATATATATATATATATATAAATGATAGTTATTTAGCTAAATACATCCACTCACACACATGTGTGTATTTGTGTATGCATGGAGATAGATAGATAGATAGATAGATTTAAGTTTAATGTTTGTTTTTTATGTTCAGTTATAATAAACATAAGTTTGGTTACATTAATCTGATGGGTTACTCTACTTTTGTAGAGTACAAAATTATTCTTAAACAAGAATGTTATTAATAGTGACTTCGAAGTTTCGGCCAGCCGGCTTAGCTGGTTGAAAGTTCAAAATCATTGTCAATAAAATTTTTGTTTAAGAAAAAAATGAATATTTTATATAGATAGATAGATAGGTAGGTAGGTAGATAAAGGGGCGAGAATGTAGAAACACAAGGTTACAAACAAGAACTGAACCCCTTATACATCTTAACAGTTCCCTCTGCACGAAACAATCGTTTTACCCTTTTCCCTTATCTTCATGCCTTACTCGTGTTATTTACATTATTCTTAGTCCATCTAATATCTCATTCTCTTGTATTTCGTTGCTGTTTGCATTTTTTCAGTTTTGTTTTTTGTGTGTGTGTTGGTTTTGTACTGTCCCCAAATATCAATGGCCCCTTCCGGCTAATAAAGAAATTATAATAATAGCTAGTGTTGTTGTTGTTGTTATATTTATTATTATTATTGTTGTTGTTGCGATGATTATGGAGTCAGTTTATTTGTTAATTGTGTAGCTATTGCTGCTTCTGATGCTGTATTTGTTGTTTATTTTATTGTTAGTTTTATAAAATAATCATTGATACACACACAACCCCCCCATATATATATATATATATAT
>NC_068998.1:3866452-3868235 GCF_001194135.2 Octopus bimaculoides | reverse complement strand
CTGATATGTGTGTTTGTGTGAAGAATAATAAAATCAGTAAATATGATTAAAAGAAAAATACTGAAACCGAAAAAAAATTGCACTAATTAATGACTATTGGTGAGGATGATGATAATGATGATGATGATGGGAAGGCGGGGCAGGAGGCAGAGGAGAAGATGGGCGGGGTGATAAAAGGAAGAAGAAAGTGGAAAGAGAAGACGAGTAGTAGTAGTAGTAGTAGTAGTAATAGTGGTGGTGGTGATGGTGATGGTGTTGGTGGTAGTAGTAGTTGTCCAAGACAGCTACAGCACTGACCATTGTTACTGAGCAATAAATAATAATGCCACAGTTCCATGTGATTTCGACCAAAATCACACAAAGACAGAATCTCTGTCTTTCTAATTCTTACAAACCTGGATTTTATCAATTTTCCCCCTACCTTTTGTGGAGTCTTCACTTATTCTTGTGGGAGGGGGGGTGTTCATTTTTTGTTTGTTTTGATTTTCGATTTTATTTTTATTCATTTTTCCTTTGTTTTGTGTGTTTATGTTACTGTTTTGACGATCTCTTGTTATATATATATATATATATATATATATGTGTATGTATGTGTGTGTGTGTGTATGTGTGTGTTGTATGTATATATAATCTAAATATGTACTGTGTAAGATGTGAACAACAGCACATAAAGATATTATAAACGTTTATATGTATGTGTGTGTATATGTTAGTTATGAGAGAGCGAGGCGTAGGAAATGATGTATATGCCTAGAAATAGAGATTAATAGATGTGAAACAGTTATGTGCGTATGTATGTACACATGTATACACACACACCCACACATATATATATATATATATATATATATATATATACACATGCATATACATATATACACACACACATGAATATATATATATATATGTATATATATACATACATACATACATGCATACACCCACAAATAAGTACATACATAAGTATACATAAAGCAATATAATAATAATAATGATGATGATGATAATAATAATAATAATAATGATAATAATAATGATAGTGATAATGATAACGATGATAATGATGATGATGGTATACATGGTCTTTCTACGGTTGATAGCTGCTAAACTCAGCTCAAATCAGGCACTACTCTTTTTAAATACGAAAAAGGGTATATTATTACATGCTGTAGTCCTAGATGCACAATGTCTGAAAAAGAAAAGATGGGATGGTCGCGGTTTGGAAACATTTGATAGTAAGTCAGCCGAATATGTGTTGACCTGGGGCTAAACAACAATTTAACATGAAAAAAAAACAATATAAAATAAATATATTAACAGGGCAATAAGAACCAATGGGGGAAACGATGGCTTCTATATTTATTACCGACAAACGGTTACCTGTTTTTATACAAGTTTTCTGAAATTAAAAAATAACTGTCAGACAAAATATAATATTGTAAGATCTTTTGAAGTCGTTGCTCCAGCCTGACCACAGTAAATATAAAAATAGTTTGTTTTTTTTTTGAAAAAAATTGAATTTGATGGAAGTCATTAAATTATTATATTGCATTTTAAAGTTAGTTAAATATTTCTCTTTTACATCAAAATTGTTTACACACACACAATATATCATATACATATATATACATTATATATACATATATATATACATATATATATATAAGCATAAGTTTATACGTACGTGTTTACACACATAAATGTACATGCATAGACAGTTTCAGACCTACACACACACACACACACACACACACACACACACACACACACACACACACACACA
>NC_068998.1:3865151-3865968 GCF_001194135.2 Octopus bimaculoides | reverse complement strand
ATATATATATATATATATATATATATATATATATATATATAAACAAATACTTGTTCAGTTAAAGCTCACCTCTTATGTTTGCTCAATATTTTTCACAAAAAAATTGATGATCCTAGGTAAAACAGTGAAAATGTAAAGATATTTGTACGAGTCAATAAGAAAAATAGCCGCCATTTTGACGACAGTGATCCAGAAGAATTTTACTTGGAAAAGAACAAGAATCCTAGAACATAAAATTAATTATAAAACACTTGGTCTTCTGTTGCAGTTGGCATATGTAATATGCTATTTGACATTAGAAATGTTTAAAATAAAAAGTCCATTCTACATGTTTAATAGATTAAACATTCTATAGATTAACATTATATGAAGAGGTTGACCAGATGTCTTATAACCGATCATCTTGAAAATAAAAGGTTACATTGGAGACTGTGAACGTAGTCCTAGATGAACAACGTCCGTGAGAAGGGCAAACTCATATCGGCCGTTATGTTTATGAATCGATACTAATTTCTGCGATTTCTTCGTATTTTAAGTTATTCATTTCACGAGTTTCAATAATTTTTTTTATTTCCTAAAGTAAAAGTATAAAAATTTAAACAACTAAGTTTTCTTTCTACATATCTTTACAATCCTTTACAAAAAATAAAACATTCATGAGAATAATATTATGTGCATTTGTATATGTATTATAGGAGAATGTGTATTTTTACAATGTATATATATATATATACATGTATTGCGTGCATGATTGTACCCGAATAATTCAATGTACGTGTTAGTGCATATATATATGTGTGTGTGTGTGTGTGTGTGT
>NC_068998.1:3863733-3865051 GCF_001194135.2 Octopus bimaculoides | reverse complement strand
TATATATATATACATATATATATATACATATATATATATATAATATATATGATAAAATATATATTTCATATATATATGTATGTATGTATATACATACATATATATGAAATATATATTTTATCATATATATTATATATATATTATATGCATATACATATATTATGTATATATATGTCATATATATATATTAGGGGAAAGAGGGTTGCGTGGAAATGTCGAAAAAATGAGTGACTTTCGAGCAACCCTCATGGGTATCACAGGGTATTATATTTGATCGAGTTAGTAACATTTACACGGTAGTTGATTGAAGGTTGGGTAGAGATGACCTATCGTTTAACTGTCTTCCATGTTGCCTATGTAATAAATAACTATCCAATAAGCATTATACTAAAAATTGCTAACAAAGGCACAAAACCGGTCAGGTTTGGCGGTGAGATAGTTTATAGTCAATTAAATCCATGTATTAAGTGAGAGATACTTATTTCATCGATTCTAGAAGGGTGACAAATGAAACGGACTCCAGCAGTATTTTGAACTCAGACGGTACTTTAAAAAAATATTTTTTCTTTATGTAATAAACGTTAAACTATGCGTTTATATTTTGTTCCTGGTTTTTCTCTTTACGTCATTGTATAGAAATGAGGGAAGGAAAAGCAATGGTTGTGCTGAGAGAGATAAAAGATAGATAAAAAAAAGCTTTATCAGAGATTGGTGTATTATACAGATAAATAGGTAGGTGGCACAATTAGAGATAGGGGCACAGAAAGAATTGGAGGGTATAAGAGAGAAAGAACGTAGTCAGTAGTTAACCAGCTAGTGAGATAGACAGTCCCGTGAGTAGACAGTAAAATATAAATAGTGATAAAGGAGAGAATAAGCAAGGAAGAAATGACGCTAATATGACAGAATTGAAGGAAAGAAAATAGAACACTGTAATATAGAAGGATAAGAATTGCAACGTGATAAAATAAATAATACACAAGGGGAAAGTAGTGGCTGCACAGAAAGTGGATTACGTGAGAGTTAAAGTGTGATAAACTGTCGAAGATTAAATAGATAGAAATATGGGTATAATTAATATATAATGTATTTGTTTTCAAATGTCACAAAACCTCTGAAATTGTGTAAATAAGTGATATAGGCGATTGGAGTAATTCAATATATACTAATCCTTACTGTGTGGGAACCAAAAGGAGGGATAAGAAACAGACAACTCCAGTAGATGTATATATATGTATGTATGTATGTATTTATGTATATATATATGTGTGTGTGTGTGTGTGTGTGTGTGTGTGTGTGTGTGTGTGTGTGTGTGTGT
>NC_068998.1:3861955-3863485 GCF_001194135.2 Octopus bimaculoides | reverse complement strand
ATATATATATATATATATATATATATATATATATATATATATATATAATGTAAATTTAAAAGACAAAGATACGTTCGTTGCACAAAGATTACAGAAGTGTTTGTGCTAATACATTTCTAACAAAAATGTTACATGTGAGCATACAATATAGTAATATATCTATCTACATATATGTAACACAATACGTACTTGCATGCTTAAACGCATACACACACACACACACACACATATTTACATACAAATATACATCTACATTCGTACACACATTTAAATATATACATATATAACAATAACTATATAAATACAGAAATACATACACACCTACATTCATCCATAAATACAAACATGCATACACACAGAATGTCCGCATATATGCTTACATCTAAACATAGAAATTATAGCGATTTACTCCATATACCTCATGTATGTATAATATATATATATATGTTTGGCTCATTATCATAGTTGATAATGATTTAACACATTTCATACGACATCTATAACTCTATATTAACACTAATCCTTATTTTTCCTTCTTTTTTGTTTTATCTTTAGGAAAATCCTTCTTCTTCCTCCTCCCCCTTAATGTGTTTTATTGTTACACCAACTGATTGCTTTTTAAGACAATACCTAACTGCAAAGGTGTGATGTTTTAAAAATTCTAAAAACGAGTTGACTTCACTGTTTCATGGCCTACAACCCCTGTCCTGACACAAATAGCAAGATGGCAACCTAGAAATGGACGAATGAACGTGAATAATTCAACGTAAAAAGTATTAGTCACATGGTAATAATCACGCCCCCAACCTCCCACCCATCATTCCTATTCAGGGCCGGAGTTAGGATGATAAACGCATGACTGACCGTCGAGTAGCTCCCGAGAATGTGGGGTGGGGAGGTTTTCGGACTTAATATTACTGTATAACTACGGAACACTCGTTAATTACATAGTACTCCCACACCCTAAAGCGGTGTCCTACACCACAGCATCGCGGTTCATACTCTATGGCTGTACACATATTGAAATATATTAATTTTTATATATTTACCTGTACTAATATTGCTATTAGATATTCAGTAATAAAAGCGGTACCCCAGTATGGCCAGGGTCCAATAACTGAAACCAGTAAGAGGCTGAGATAATTAATATTAACATATTTTGAATATTTATCAATATTATTAATATTGCGAAAGGAAACATTTACATATATATTAAGACTTACATTTATTATTCTATTTATATTAAAATTCTTATTACAAATTAATTAAAAGAAATGTATTTATTTATACACATCTGTAAATGTTTAAAGCTTTATCGGCTTCAAGCTCAACCGTTAAAAGTTAAAATATTTTTGCATTTAAATATTCACTAATATTAATTTCTAGAGTAAGTAACTTTATTACGTTCTTCTATGAAAATTCAGACAACTCTGATATATATATCATAAAGAACTACCTCATAAGTCCTGTTGGGGTTTTATTTGCTGGGGTTCATATATATATATATATATATATATATATATATATATA
>NC_068998.1:3853482-3861945 GCF_001194135.2 Octopus bimaculoides | reverse complement strand
TATATATATATATATATATATATATATATATACATATATATTCATTAATTGAACTGCTATATACTAACTATGCCATGATACACTGAATAAGGCCTGTGGAGCCCTGGGTGTTATGGGGATGAGCAGAAGTGCCATAAGAAATAACGCATCAGTTGCTGAGAAAGCATCTAGATAGTTCTCGTTGAAAAGCGGTGATCGGTGATGTCAGTAGAATGCCGATAAGATTGATGAACTAGGTAATCGGATTGCCTGACTGAAGGTTTATGGTTGTAAGAGCCGAAACAACCTGTGATTCCAGATCACAACACTGATGAGGTGTCCAAATATTGCATCTGTAAACGTATGCCGAACAAACATCTTGTCTAGCGTATAGACAAATAGGAGGTGGCGGATAACGTGTAATAGACACTGAGATTGCGATTTTTTAACGAAGGAGGTGAGAAAATTGTTTTTACTACGGACCACATAGATTTCTTCCGTCATTAAGGATGGAAGTAGGTAAGTAGATTGTAATGATACTAAACGAGAAATGAAACCGTGACAAGCAGTTTCTTATCTCCGAGAAACTTACCTCTGTAGCAGACACGAGGAATGGGAAAGAAGAAAGGAGAGAAAGAACAATAAAATACGCTATAGATAATTATCTAAAATCTAAGCTATTTTAATCTATATACAGAGAACTTATTTCTATTATGCACTGACCAGTTTAAATAGAATATACGCATTATATACACTACATGGTATAGATGGAAAAAAATCTAGCATAAAAATTTCAAAAAACTATTTTTTCACTGGAAAAATCGTTTCCTGCTTCATCAGAACCATAATAGCCATTTCCTGAATTTTAAGTTTTTTCTTTCTTTTTTTCTTTCATTTTTTTTTTCATTCCCTCAAACAGCTGAAAGATTTGTTATTCATTATTGGACATACTTATGCTAACGACTGGCTGCATTTTTTTTTAGGGGTGGGGTTTACTTATGGAAAAATATAATAAATAAATCTTTTTTTTTTTTTCTCTTCATAAGAATATACGTTTACACTAACTTACATAGTTTCCATCGTAATTTCTGTAGCTTAGCACAGAAAATGTTAAACGTTTTACTGGGAGAAGTGGAAAAAAACACGATACTTTTGCTTCAATTATTAACAAAGTTAAAAAAAAAAGAACGAAGAAAAATCGTGTTTTTTTGTTTTTGTTTTGTCTTTAGTTTTTTTTTTTTTTTCCTGAACGATCAACAAACAAACAAACAAACACAATCTCTTTTGCTGTTGCTTGCTGCCTGAAGTGAGTGATGTTCTGAGGCGAGTCTTTCGATTTTTCGCAAAACGTATTTGGTTGATTTCAGAGAGGATCTGCTTCCTGCTGTGCAAACGTGATGCTTCTTGGACAGTGCCGATCAGGAGAGAATTCAGAATTTGTCCCCAACTGCCTATAGCTTTGAATGGTGCTCTTTTCTGACATTGGTCGGCTGAGTGGTCGAGAAAATCTCTTTAGACTGTTCTGGATTCGGCAGCTCCTGTCACTTTGAACAACCACGTGGGGGACCCCTAGAGTTACAAAAAAAATTCAGTAATTCAGTTTCGACTACTTAACACCTATTTTATATGTTTTTTTTTTATATAATTATTTTTTTTATATCGTATATTTATTCTAGAAGTTACGGAGAGAAAGAGAGACAAAGAAAGAGAAAGAAAGATAGAAAGAAAGAGAATACAAAATGGCTGAGTGATCCTAGACTTTGTCTTAGATATATTTTTGTAATCAGATGAAGACCAAGTAAAAGACAGTGAAAAAAGACAGGAGATATATATATATATATACATACATATATATATATATATATATATATCCTTATACATACATATATATATATATATACACACATATATATATATACACACACACACACATATACATATATATATACGTATATATATATATATACATACATATATATAAATACATACACATATATAAATACACACACATGTATATACATATATATATATATACACACACACACACGTATATATATATATATATATAGCGTGTATGCTACTGTAGATAGCTAGATAAATAGATAGATAGCGTGTGTGTATGTTACTTTAACGAATGAATGAGAGAGGAGTGTTGACTACAAGCCATTTATTTTATTTAAGACGACTGACCAGAAAGAAGCATTTCCACAGAACAAAATATTTGGAATAATTTAGAAGCGAATAAAACACCCCGCCCATAACCCCACCACCTCACACGGACGCATTTTAATTAACTAATTAGTATCTTAAGGTGTAAGCGGTTCCACACAGCATTTTATTCTTTGATTGCTTTCGGTCACTTGAGTGAAGCCACGGAAAGGTTATGGCATACAACAACGTCTTTTCATCTATCTATCGGCAGTTATATATATGGTGTGTATATATGGTGTATATATATATATATATATATACTTGCATACAACTGTATGCGTGACTGCGTGTTTGTATGTGTGAAGAGATTTATATAAAAGAACACCACCCAATCGAGAGAAACGAAGGGCACCGCTGAACTGCTGACCAATGACAAACCAAACTATAACACAAAGGAATAAGCAGCATGCAAACTAGAACACAGTCATGAACGGGCGCACACAATTCATACATACGCATGCACACACACACACACACACAAATATACGATGAGATTCTGTTTAGGTTCCTTAGTCATTAGACATCCTGAAAATGACAGCCAAATCTCCTCAAATTTACATCTCAGTATTTTTTAAGTGGCACGTTAAATTAATGTGGTATTCAATTCCATGATCGTAGGTAAAAGGCGGTGAAACAACATGAGATCGAACTTGGAATCACGTGATGGCTAAGCCAACTTCTTTAACATATGACTTTCTCTGCTTCATAGGAACATCAAAGAATACTTTGGATGATCATTTCGTTGGATGGACCTATTCAATGGAGAGATTAGTAATTATTAAAATTTGTAAGAATTAACGAGTAAGGAATATTTCTTTTGAGTATCCATAGGTTCCTTTCGTGAGATAATTAATCAGGTTTTGAAAATGTCATTATCATTATCGATATTGAATATATATTAATAATTCTTTAATCACTACCACCCTACCTCCTTATCTTTAATAACGTTGATTATATTCATCTCGAGACATGAAAAGCAGAATTAATTATCATTAAGAAGAAAAAATAATAATAATAATAAATATTAAAATCTTCAATTTTATCACTCATACAAATTTGCTATCAAACTGCAATTAGTTAATGACAATTACATCAACTTAATATTTGTGGTAATGCTGGGCAACTGTAACTCATTTACACGGTCTGTGCCTAGCTTTAATAGCCTGCACTTCCAATTCATTTTTCCTGATGAAGGACTAACAACTGAAACGGCCAAAACTCTATTCTTTTTAAGCGTTAAACTAATACAACGTTTATTAAAAGTTTCCTTCCGGCAATGTCTTGCTTTTGTATTCATTACCTTATATATATATATATATATATATATATATATATATATATATATATATGGGACGGACAAACAGAGAAAATGTGGTTTGTGTATGTGTATCTGAGAGACAGACAGACAGACAGCGACAGAGAGAGAGAGACAAAGAGACAGACACACTGCCAGTTTGTACGAATTAATAACAATTTGAAATAGACAATAAGATTAAGTCGAGTTAAAAAATTGACAAATTATTTTTACGATCACAAAATATTGACCTGTAAAACCTGGCTATGTGACAAGATTTGCCTATCTTCTGACATAAGGATCCTCTGTAGCAACTGCTTATCGTGCCTTAAACATTTATCTGTTGTTGTCACGTTCACTTACCTGTAAGTAAGTACAGCATATTTGGTACAATCCACCGTAGAACGTTATCAAAGAGAGTGATTTCAGTTATCGAGTGTTTTCTCATCAAGTTATGTAAGGTTCTAATACGAAGCAGGGTTTGTAACTTTCAGAAATATAAACTCTTTCAGGTTAACTTACTCTCAACGCCCATCGCGAACACGAAAGTATTCAGTAGTTTTGCAAAGAATCTGTGGGTTATTGAACACAACAGTCACCGCCACCCGACACCGACACCACCATCAAACCCATCGATTTTCCGCACACTATGATGTGTTTTCTTTGAATACATACGGCATGCATCGCTTTGTGTGAAAAATTCCAAAGAACGAACCGTCTTGTAAAAGGCTTTAAGTAACGTATACGCACGCACACACACACGTACACATATATACTAAATAGACGAATAAACATGTGTATATATATATGTGTGTGTGTGTGTGTGTGTGTGTGTGTGTGTGCATGTACATATGCAACTATTATTGTGTGTGTGCATAGACATTTATATTGATATATACACACGTGTATATATATATATATGCATATATATATACAAATACGCAGACACATATCTACACAAATAAATATATACATTTATATATACATATATACATACATATATAGATAGATACATACATACATGCATACAGACAGACAGACGTATATGCACACATATATTCGTACACATAATTATTCAGTTATTTTCCCCCTAATAGTATAGTTTTCGAAACTGAATAATCACGAACAGGTTTTTTCCTTCCTTCCTTCCCTTGTCATATCTACCACCTTCCAGCCTCCTCCCTCTCCTCCACATCATCATCATTATCATCATCAGCATCGTCACCTTTTGTCTTGAACAGCAGTAACGGTGCCTCCTTCACCGTCGTAGTAATCTTTATGTCAGAATTGATGAGTGAGTGACCCTCACTGAGTCATCTGAAGAAACCTTCCTTGAGCCATTTGGACAATGAGTCAACCATTTCAAACTCTAGAATCATCTTTATTAGCTGCCAGTAATCAACCATTGCTGCTGACAACATTTACAGCCCAAAACAGCAACTTCCTTCTCTCTCCATTCTATCTATCTATCTATCTATCTATCTATCCAGCCATCTATCTATATCTATCTATCTATATTTTGTCTCTTTATCTCACTTTTTCCTTCTCTTTTTCTTTTTTCTTTTTGTTTCTCTATCTTACCATTTTTTCCCTTATTTCTTTCTCTTCCCATTCTTTTGAGATATTTGCATCGCCATTTTGTCTATCATTTTTCTAAACATATCTATCTATCTATCTTCAATCTAACTCTCCATTTATGTCACCACATCTAAGTATCTATTATCTTTCTATCTATCAATATATTTATCAATGCGTCAATATATCAAAGTAGTTAACTATTTAGGCTTCTGTGTGTGTGGAGAGAGAGAGAGAGAGAGAGAAAGAGAGAAAGAGAGAGAGAGAGAGAGAGAGAGAGAGAAATAGGTTACCTATCTAAATAGCTATGAAGTTATCTAACTGTCTATATATATATCACTGTCCTTCTTTCCAGTGATGCATCTATCTATCCAAATAGCTACCTGAATCTTTATGTAAATATCTATCTAGCTATCTATCTATCTAAGTCAATATGTATCTATCTATCTATCTATCTATCTATCTATCTGCCTCTCTACGTAGCTATCTCTCTATGCATCTATCTATCTATCGATTGATCGATCTATCATGAGTTCTGGTATTTATTTGAATGAAACGATGTCGATCCACACCAAAGCACACGAATAGAAAGAAAGAAAGAAAGAAAGAAGAAAGAAAGAAAGGGTTGAAGAATAAGAAAAGGAAAAGAGAAACAGAACGAGAAGAAATCAATAAAAGTAACAAAATACTACAAAAAAAAAAAATAAATAAAATAATACAGAAACGAAGAATTGTCCAAGTTGGCGGAATTCTGCTAGAAGGAACAATGTTATTTGTTACACTGACCAGTTTTATGCTCGATAAGCAATGACGTCACTGGTTTCGAAGATAATGCGTACACATGTCAAACTGGGAATGATTGAAGGGCAGAATAGCAGAATGACAGAATCGTAGAATAGCTGTGAGAAGCAATGTATAAGGTAATGAAGTATGTATAAGGTAAAAGAATGAAGTTGTGTGTGTGTGTATGTGCATGTACACACACACACACACACACACACACACACACACACATACATATATATGTGTGTGTGTGTGTGTGTGTGTGTGTGTGTGTGTGTGTGTGTGTGTGTGTGTGTGTGTGTGTGTGTGTGTGTGTGTGTGTGTGTGTGTGTGTGTGTGTAAATATATATGTCATATATATATATATATATATATATATATACATATATATATATATGTCTAATTATATATATATATATATATATACACGTGTGTACGTATACATACATGCGCACACACATATACATAAATACATATGCATAGATGTATTTACATAATATACAATAATTAATGGGAAAAATATTGAAGATTGCCCATACACGCCCTTTGCAAGAAAAATATACTATTAAGTGGGTGGCCAACACACTTCATTTAATGAGCTTTATAAATGCCTTATTAGTGAAACTTTTTCCCGCAGCGGGGAGATAAACACAATTATTTAGCATTAAGCATTAACTCTTCAAAAGAAATGCATAGAAGACGATTCTAAAACCCCAATTAATTTCAAATTTAGGTACAAGGCTATGCAGTATGAAATGAGTCTGATCTGATACGTAGGGTGATAATTTAGTACATGTTTCGATCGTATTAAAACTCTTAAGCAAAATAGTGTCTCATCACTACTTACCTGGTCATAGATGATTTAAATATATAATACTTCTTGTGAAGGCGCATGGCTTAGTGGCTAGCGATATTCGGCTCAGAATTGTAAGGTCATGTGTTCGATTCCCGGCGGCGTGTTGTGTCCTTGAGCAAGACACTTTATTTCACGTTGCTCCAGTCTACCCGGCTGGCAGAAAAGAATAGTACCTGTAATTCAAAGGATCAGCCTTGTCACACTGTGTCACGCTGAATCTTCCTGAGAACTACGTTAAAGGTGCGCGTGCCTGTGGAGTGTTCAGCCACTTGCACGCTAATTTCACCAGGTGGCCGCCCTGTTGATCAGATCAACTGGAACACTCGTCGTAGTAACCGACGGAGTGCCAGGTTTAAATAATAGTTCTTACGTCTACCGGTGCTTATTTGGAGAATTTTTGTAATTCCCGGTGAAGATGAGAGCCAAACAAGACCGAATCCATTCTAAGGCTGTTTCTTCAATTACTTAAATATCAATCCTTCTCTTTGCTGCATGTCGTAGTTCTTAATTAATTTGGATTTCGAAGTCGTCGTACTTGGCGCTTTTTGCTTTTTTTTTTTTTATCAGAGTAAATTTTTTAAACTAATAATTTGAATGATTTTTCGTCCTCATTATGGATGAAATTACAATTATTTAGACACTTTCTGTACAGGGCACTACCTGTGTTAGCCCTAGTATGTATGTATGTATGTATTATGTATGTATGAAGTTAATATTACAGTCCGTTCGCTGTTTCTTTCGTAATATCTATTTTAGTAAGAATTCTTAGAGGCAGATATAATTATTAAATTAATTAATTAATTGCTACTTTATATTTTGAAAAAAAAACATCTTATCATCAAGAACAACAACAATCTCTAAACGAAAATAATTTGGCCAAGTGGAATACAGTCGATAGTGCTAGCCCTCAGTACGTGACTGGTACTTTAACAACAGTAATAGTAATAATCATCATTATTATTATTATCATTATAATCATTATTATTATTATCATCATCATCATTATTATTATTACTATTATTATCATTATTATTATTACTATTATTATCATTATTACTATTATTATTATTATTACTATTATTATTATTATTATTATTATTTCTTCTACTGGCTACAAAGGCTACAGACGTTGATGACAAAGACGAAAAACAACACAAATAATGATGATGATGATTATTAAGTAAATATAATTAACGCCAGCCCAAACGAGGTTGAGAGACGGAGACACAAGGAGAGCCAACAGCAAAAACATTTTAGCCATCAGACGAACTCAGCATCATCGTTATCGTCATCATCATTATCCTCATCAGTCGATGAACCGAAAGTCTATCGCACTTTTCTATTCTGCTGCAAGGTCTGTCAGGAAGAATTGTGCAATGACCAAAAGACCAATAATAATGATAATAATAATAATAATAATAAATGATGACATGACCCCCCAGAAAGAAGGAGAGGCTTTGTCATGCAGACAATCTGTTTAATGCCATCCGGTGCATGTGGAGTGATGATAATATTGTAACAACTGCACTGCGTCCATCTCTGCCCACCCTTCCTCACCGTTTCGTAAGATGATAAATTAATTTACTGTTCGGTATTACGTTATGGCCACACGTTTCGCGTTTTACGTAATGAAAGTGTGTGCATGTATGAATGCATGCATGCATGGACACATGTATGTATTTATGCATGTATGTATCTATGTGTGAATGGATGTGTATACGCACATATATATATATATATATATATATATATATATATATATATA
>NC_068998.1:3851558-3853308 GCF_001194135.2 Octopus bimaculoides | reverse complement strand
GTGTGTGTGTGTGTGTGTGTGTGTGTGTGTGTGTGTGTGTGTGTGTGTGTGTGTGTGTGTGTGTGTGTGTAAATGGAAATTTTAGTTATGTTTGTGAATATTATGCGTACATATAATTATATTTGTGACTGTGCGTGCACGCACTGACATATACACACAGATATATATGTATACGAACGTCCATATTTTTGCTTATGCCTGTGTGTGTATATGTGTGTGTGTATGCAGATACTTATATACGTATATATTGCCTGACCACAGCCTTGGAGCTGAAACGTATGAAAGTATAAAAGAACAAAATGCATACACCCACAAGAAATTCATACATACATACATACAAATAAATAAATAAATAAATAAATAGATACATAGGTAAATAGACAAACAGACAGACAGACTGATAGATAGACAGATAGACTGATACATAGGTAAATAGACAGACAGACAGACGGATAGATAGATAGACAGACAGACAGACAGGCACAAAGATAGATAGATAGATAGATAAATAAATCGATAAATACATAGGTAAATAGACAGACAGACGGGCGGATAAATAAATAGAGACTGGTAAATAGATAAATAGATAGATAGAAAGATAGATAGACAGATTCCCAATGTGTGTGTGTATCTGTGTGGACGTGTGTGTCCGTAGACGTATATCTATGTGCATTTGTATCAAAGAAAGGTCATGTTATGGCATCAAGATTCTCTCGCGAAAAACACGGGAGAGCTTTTAACGTAACGCCTCACTTAATTACTGTAAGCAACATCACCATCACTACCACTATCATCATCATCATCATCATCATCATCGTCATCATTATCATAACAGTAACAGTAATAGTAAGTATCAATCCCCGTAGGTGGCGGCGGCGGGGTGGGGGAGGAAAACAAGGCAATGCAATTAGTGTAGGTAGGTAGGTTATGGCCAGCACGAAGTTGGATGGAGAGAGAGTGGTGTGGTGTATATTAGCAGTGACAAGATAGACACGATGCGCCGCCCGCGCGCTCTCAATGACCCCACCACCACCAGCGCCACCAGCGCCACCGCCATCACCCTCTCTATCCCCATTACTTATTACACCAGATGGTAAGACTTAGTACGCATGAATACACACTTTACCTCCTTCCATCTTTCCCCCCTTTCTCCTCCTACCACCACCACCAGCATCATCATCATCAATGGAAGACATTAAACGTAAATTTGAAACGATAAACTCACTGACTTTGACTTGCGGCCGGCAGGCGATGGTCCAGCCGTGTCTCTTCCAATCCTTATTTTTTCCCTTTCTCAAGCCAGAGTGACCGATTCTGACACAGGCTGACTGCACGTTTGGTCGATATATTCAGCCAGAATGACGAGATAACCAGCCTCAGCCCGCACCCGCCTGCCAACCAGCCAACCAGCCAACCAGCCAGCCAGCCGGCCAGCTAGCCAGAGAGACAACGGAGCTAGCAGTCAGTCAGTGTCATCTGTCTGTCTGTCCGTCAGGCTAGAAAACCAGCCGACAAACAATTTACCCAGACCAACACGACAATCGCCTCCCGCCACCATATAGTCGTTTCTTTCTTTCCTTCTTTATTCGTCTCTAATTTCGTCTCCATATATAATACATGTACGTATGCATGTGTGTGTGTGTGTGTCCAAGCGCGCGCATGTCATATATATATATATATATATATATTATTTTTGTTTTTATTTTTGCATTTACAATTTTTATATATATATATATATATATATATATAT
>NC_068998.1:3843662-3851108 GCF_001194135.2 Octopus bimaculoides | reverse complement strand
CACACACGCACACACACACACGCACGCACACACACACACGTACGCACACACACACACGTACGCACACACACACACACACGCACGCACGCACACACGCACGCACGCACACGCAAACAGATATATATTTTTCAATTCATGTATGTGTGTATCTGTGTATGTAAATCTGTATGTGTATATGTATGCGTGTATGCGTATGAGCGTACCTACACGCATACATGTATGCATGTATACATATATATATATATATATTTATATATACAAACATACAAGCATGTATGTGTGAATATTCGTAGTGTTAACAAAATCAACGCCAGCCTCATTTATTTTTGATCCTTTGTAAGATGCGATAGTTAGAGTTACGTCCCTTTAAAATGACCCGGCTCCCAGTTTTCCTTTTCCAATATATACTTAGATAGTCCTCGTTATATCGTTGTTAATTATTTTGGGGTTGATGAAATGGGGCATTCAGAAAAAAGCGAGCGACCAAAATATTTAAGGTCATTGAACTTTTCTCAACCGATCAATGGGCCAATTGAGTAAACCTATCAATATCGAACCTATAGTGACTACCGGAAACAGCTGTAAGTCAAATACCGAAAAATATGTAGTGACCATTATTTAGGCCTTGCCTTGTAGAAACCAGGATAACTGGAACACAATCATGGATTTACAATATAGATTCGTGATGGACTATAACCTCGGACCCTGCCATAAAAATACTAGGAGCTCTTTACTAATCTAAACAATATTGCTAGCCTTGTGTACTAACAGAGAGCTTACGGAGTATTTTGCTCCGATTAATAATCCTTCACTAAGATATTAGCATGCTTTCTTACAAAGGGATAAGAAAGTAGTATAAAAGGCAAAATTGACCTCGGCGGAATTTGAACTCAGAACGTGAAGACGGACGAAACGTATTTTGCCCGGTGTGCAAACGATTCTGCCAGCTCGTCGACTTCATTTTTCCTATATAATTTACTGACCAGCAAAGAATAGAGAGAAAAGGAGAGAGAGAGAGAGAAAGAGAGAGAACATATTTATGTAGGATTCGATCTCAGAACCTAAATGGACTAAGCTAAATAGTCAATAGACCAGTAAACATTTGTATTAAAAGGAAAAATCGGTGCAAAATTAATTGAAAACAAAATTAATAGGTGATTCTCTATTATTTGCATCTGAAATCAATATGCACGAAGGTAATTGAACTCCAAATTTAATCAATCAATTAATTAACTAATTAATTAATTAATATATTTATCTATTGCATTATTTATTTATGATAATACATAGCTATATGTTTTTTGTTGGAAAAACACTGGTTCTCTTAAAATGACGACCGCTGCAACGAATAGAGACGGGCAGAACTGTAGAGAGACAGAGAGTAATCTCCCCTGCATTGGCATGCAGTCAAAGATTTTTCTCATTATAGAGAGAGAGAGAGAGAGAGAGAGAGAGAAAGAGAGAGAGAAAGAGAGAGAAAGAGAGAGAGAAAGAGAGAGAGAAAGAGAGAGAGAGAGAGAGAGAAAAAGAGAAAGAGAAAGAGAGAGAGAAAGAGAGAGAGAGAGAGAGAGAGAGAGATCCACTAAATTTTACTCGATTGAGGAGAAAAATAATTAATCTAATTTACGATGAGTCTAACCAATTAACCATTTTACTGACTCCAAATTATATTTAAACTTTTTTTTTTTTAAGCGTGGTACTCATTCTATTCTGTTCTGAACCGCTAATTCAGGGGACGTAAACGCACCAACATCGGTTACACAAAGACATACATACATATATACATACAACAGCGGGCTTCTCTCAGTTTGCGTCTACCAAATCCACTCAAATGACTTTGGTCAGCCCGAGGCCATAGAAGAAACGCGCCCAAGGTGCCATGCATTGGGACTGAACCCAGAACCATGTAGTCGGAAGTAAACTTCTTACCATACTGCCATGCCTGTGTCTGTAAATTTTGATTAACATAGCTAATTTAAAATGTAACTTATATTGAATTAATTAATTTCATTATTTCTTGGCATTGCCTGTAGGTCTATTCGAGCAATGCTGGTCAGAGGCGGTCCAGCTGTGACCATGTCGTATTTTAGGCAGGTGTGATCTGAATGACATTTGGCTGCTATATCTAGCAGATCACGTGACCATGTATAGGCGTTTCCAGTCCATCCTCAAACCGAGAACCTGGCCTGAATGTTTGTGACTGAGTGGTCTCCCCTAAAGACACCCAAGACCCCGAGCCCCGGATCAAATCTTCTTCCGAAGATGGCCATGGCGGGATTTGAGCTCAGAACGGAAAGGGCCGGGAAAATACCGCAAGATATCCGCTACGATTTTTCTCTGCAAGAAATCGTTATTATGATTATTATTATTACAACAATGCGATGAGATAGCAATACTGTCTGAGTATCAATACTTTACATTCTCAACTCAAATCTGGGCTCGTTAAGGCGATGTTCCAGCATAGCCACAGTCTAATGACTGGAACAAATAAAAGGTAAAAGCTTATAGGATTATAGGAGGATGGGGGTTGGAAAAACATTAACATTGCTTATCGCCCTTACATGGAGCAAAATGATCGGAATAAGTCGGGCGAAAACGGTGTAAGCCTAAAATAATCTACTGTTGGTGTATGAACGCTCCTCACGTTAGACGGAAACATTTGCGTTTAGGACTGTTATAAGAGCGGAGTATATGAGAAGATGTGGTGTTGTGGTTATGCCCTTCCTGAACAATATTACTTATCAGGCGAACAAACGAAATGAAACCGCGTACGTGTTGTTTCGCTGTGCATATATGAGTGAATGTGATATGTCTGTGTGTGTGTGTGTGTGTGTGTGTGTATACATATATATATATATACATATATATATATATATATATATATAATAGATAGATAGATAGATAGACCACGGACTCATACGTCGTTAGACGACGTATAAGGGTTCAACAATTTCTTACCGAACAACCACACAGATGATTTGCTTATAGTGATCAAATGTTTGTATAGGCATGGGCTCATTCCCTCCATCAAATCGACATTGCCTGTAACAGGTGCACCATGTGCCACATGTCAGATGACGAAATGATCGCGGAGCAACGTAAAAGAAAGTGCTTTGCTCAAGAACACAACGTAACGCCTGGTCTGAAATCGAAACTACGATCTCGCAATCAAGAGTGCAACACCCTAACCACTAAGCCATGTCCCTTGTATTAATTTATGTATGGGTACAGAGGAGGAGAGAGTGAGGCATGTGTTCAAATGTATGAGTGAGTGAGTGAGTGAAAGAGAGTATTTTGATACTAATATGAATGTGGATGTAGTGAAAATATTTTATTGAAATTAACTCACAAAAGAAAGAAAAAAAACACAAAAAGACCACAAAATAGTAGTTCGAATCGCTAGATATAGCAGCCAAATCCTTTCAAATCACACCCCACCGTCTCAGAATGCAAGACATGATTATATAATGCAGTCCCTTATATAAAGACAAAATAATCATTGCTTTAAATATTAGTCCCGGTCGATCAAGACTGAGTAGGGTGTTATACAGTAATACGAACAGCAACAGTTTTGGCTCCATAACTTTTACAGAAACTACAAAAAAAATTGCGTTCTAAACATGAAGGATCCAGCTGGCCCTTGTTTCAGCAGGGCCTGTTCGATAAAACCTTAATCAGTTAAAAACACACGAAAACTGAAAATATGAAGCAGATAGGTTATGTAATACACATACAAACAATGTAACAGCTTGTGAATATAAAATATGGAAAGAAATACGATTTAGGTATAAAATATTAAAATAAAATTCAAATATAAATCCTCCATTTAATATTCATAAAAAGATAATGAATAAGTATTGAGAAAATTTTTAATTTATATGATTTTCTGTTTTTGTTTTTTAGTAGGTAATGAGTGGAAATCGAGATACAGGCATGCATGCATGCACACACACACACACACACACACACACACACACACACACACACACACACACACACACACATATATATACATATATATACAGATATATATATATATATGCGTGTGTGTGTAGATAGATAGTAAATTTTTGTGTTTATAGATAACCAAAATTACAATCACTTCATGAATCATTTAAACAAAATCTTACCTCCAGTACCAAATATATATTTAGACTATATATTCAGAAGCCATTGACAAATATGGTAAAGAAATGCATTTATGTGATGTATAAACTTTTTACTAAGCATTTAATTTATTCTATTCAACTTTACCTCTAGAATATTCCAAGCATTTTTCGCATTTATTTGCAATTTTTTTCTTGCTGAAAAATCTTTTGTATTTTCCCCAAGCCAGAATTGTTTTAAAATACATGACAATATACATGAAAATATACTTTATGTAAAATAAAATATTTATCCCCTGAGCATAATAAGTGGAACATGCTATCCTATGTTTGAAGTGTGGCACTGAATTATTAAATGTTATAGTGTTAAATACGATAGAAGAGATAGCAATATTCTCTGGGATAGATAGCTAATCTACTGTTGGATATGTTTCTTAAATGTTACCGATTTGATGGTTCTTCCAAGTAAAGTGAAATAAATGTGGTATGTGGAATAAAATGTCCTGTCTAAAATTTCCTGTGTTTTCATAGCTGGTGATTAATTTTCTTGTCTCCTTTAATACTTTGGTTTCGCTTGTCGATAGTGTGATTGATGAGAGATAAATTGCTTGCTTAATGATTGATGAGCGTCTCCATTCATCAGTTAGACGGTGCATTCTACTAAACACAGAGAAAACGAATTCGGTAAAGCCAATGGTTGTTGTGGCCTTCATGCTTTTCTCAGCATCATTAGTTTTCAAAAATAAACCCATCTAACATGAAAGAGGAAACAGGAATGAATCGGTCACCCAGCGGGGTTTTCGAACTATTCTATAACCTAGTCTTCGGTACTCAATCGTAGTATTTCATATATTAAACTAAAGAATCTCTAAGTAAACTTAGTGAACTGGCAGAATCATTTGAGCGCCGTACAAAAATGCTTAGCAGCATTTCATCCGGCTGTTGGCATTCAGAGCTCAAATCCCGTCGAGGTCAACTTTGCCTCTCATCTTTTCAGGTCGATAAGACGAGTACCAGATGAGTACAGGAGTCGATGAAAATAGATTTAACCACCTCCTGAAATCGCTGGCTTTTCCCGAAAATCTGAAAGGACGATTATTATGATTTCTACTTGGTTTGCCATTTTATTGTTCACGTGCCGTTATGCAACATATCATCATATTAAACTGTACTGTATAGCCCTTACTCTTTGTGTAAACCTTTAACGAATTATTAGTAGTAACTAATTAACGAAATTTATGTGTGTGTGTGTGTGTGTGAGTATGTGTACGCTGTTGTTTATCCTTTGAAAAACCAAACCTAAGACCGAAACAGTCCCAGACGCAGCGACAACCCGCTTTTTTTTTTTTTTTAAATCTTATTTTGTCTTTTGTATATCAAGGAGGAGGACAAAATATACCGATGCACCTTCTGTCCTCAAGTCGGCAGAGTACGATTGCAAGCGGGTTCCGCCTGCCATTTTTAGCAGTCCGAGTGGCCCGACGAAAGTGAAGTTTCTCTCACTGGTTCACCATATATATATATATATATATAAACCGTGCGATTGTTATTATTATTATTATTCATAAGCTGCCACTAACTCTTATATTCATTAATATAATGAATTTGCTATATTTCACGTGAAATTGACGTGAGCAAATTATTTCTGTAATAATAAACAGTTTATTATTATCATTATTATTTTTTTTTTTTACAGCACCGCACAGCTATATTTGTAATTTATTTTAATTTTTTTGCCTTTTTCTTCAAATTTCTGCCCAAAAACGTACCCTCCCAGCCCTCAACATTTTAAAAAGTCCAAATACTAACCTCTAAACACCATATTTTGACTGTTAGCTTCATTAATCCAGTAATACATTAGGAAATTGCACAAGACTCGACAACAGATTTTTCAAGCTGATATTTTTCTGGTTTAGACAGAAGAATAGTCTCCCTTGCTTCAGTCATTATAGAATCGAAGAAAGGAAGAAAAAACAATAAATAAATAAAATAAAAGATGACGGTTTTATTGTTGTAGTTTAGTGCTGGACCAGCCCCGATTGAGCAGACACCTCTGGTAAGAGACGTTCCAGTCGTGACCACCTCGACTTATTTTATATTCATGGCCACGTTCTTCTATACTTTTTTGCTTTTGTTCTTTTTGGTGTATTTATATATTTTTTTTAGACAGATGGTAAATGCAGATCGAAAGACCGAATAGAAACACCCTTGTTGGCTCAACTTTTGATCAAAACCGTTCCAGCCATGACCAAGCCGTTGATTTTCCGACGTAACATTACCTAGATGCTGTACATGATGTTGTCATTGTTGTTGTTGTTCAAGCCCAAATCGAGCAGATCTATTGTTAAAATCCTTCCAGCCGTGACAATCCCTCATTGTTTCATTTTTACAGATAGTGTATATTTTCTGCAACATTATTTAATGCATCCCCACCCACTTGTCTACACAAAATATGGTATGACTGCTATTTCTAGCGGAATGAGCGACCCTAAACAAGCCCCGCGTTGCATGAAACGAAGAAATAGACGTGAAAGATTCGTTAGAGGAATTAACGTGTTCTGTATTGAGTTATGTCCCTTGACATCCTGGGATCAAACCCCACCGAGGTCGACTGTATTATCCCTTAATCTAGTATAATACCCACTCCCACTCTTTCACAAAATGTATTGGTTTGTGCTTATTTTAAAACTTATAATTTATTATGTTAATCAGTGGATTTTATAATCTGGAAAGACAAATGGATAAGAAATAAGTACCAGCTACGTACTGAGGTCGATGGTATAGACTAACACCTCACTTAACGCAATTGTTGGCCTTGGGCTTAAAACAGAAACCATTTAGTGCTGCGAGCAACCAGAATCGTTAGAGTGACCCAAACATATTTCACAGTGTTTGTTCCTCCCAGGAGGAGGGTGTTCTGTAAACCAAATAGACACACAATTTAGTATTACATATATAATATTGTGAGTTCAAAAGTCTTTTAGAGCAAGTGAGATTATTCCTGCATTTAGTTGACAAAAACTCCCTGCAGTGGTGTTTAAAAGAAGAAAGCTATTTGTAAGAAAGAAATGAAAAAGAATATTGTTTTAATTTTTTTTTTTTTTAATTACAAAATCCTTAAGTGAAATTTGAAACCTTAACTCCCTCATTGACACTCAAATACAAGGCAAAAAAAAAGGGAAAAGGAAGACTCATTATTTTATCAATTAGTTTCCCATTTATTAAATTCTGAGTTCAGATCTGTAGCCTCGAGCCGACCAAAAGCCTTGTGAGTGGATTTGGTAGATGGAAATTGGAAGAATCCCATCGTATAGTGTGTGTGTGTGTGTGTGTGTGTCTG
>NC_068998.1:3840527-3842665 GCF_001194135.2 Octopus bimaculoides | reverse complement strand
AAAAATATTGCCGCTGCCGTTCTTAGGTTACCAATAATTTATAGGTTACAGAGAAGTTTTACACTACAAGGAAGGCCGAGGAGACAGACATGGACAGATTGAAAATATGGGATAAATATATTTTAAAATTTGTTATTTAAATAAAGTTTGTTGGGATTTATGGCCATATTTTTTTTAATGTAAAACGTGTTTTGGGGTTTTCTCAAGCACACGCATGGAGATACAAACACTGCTACACACAAGGATTTATATACACGAACAGCCTAGATACAAACACACCACAAACTCATATACTCATATTCATACACACACGCACGCACACATATACCCGTAAACATACAGTTACACATGTGTGTGTGCATAGGCATACATGCATATATACTTATATACAATAACAGACACTTACGCACATCGGCACATCATACATGCACATCATACATCATACATGCACACATCTATACATGCACACATCATACATGCACATCATACATCATACATGCACATCATACATGCACACATCTATATAGGCTTTTCTCTTTGCTTTGGACAGGCATGGCTGTATGCTTAAAGAAGTTTGCACCGTAACCACTTGGTTATGGGTTAGGATTCACTACACAGAAACTTGGACAACTTCTCTTAAAATGTCTTGTAAGTGAAATTTCGTGTATGTATGTATGTAGGTAGGTAGGTAGGTACGCGTGTATGTTTAAAACAATATTGTTTTTATGCTGAGTTCTTTATATCCGTAAATAGTAGTTCAACCAAAGAGTTCGACCAAAAGCCCTGAACACAATGCCCCAATATGGCCGCAGTCCTAAGACTTCAACCAGTAAAAGAATTAAAAGAAAAAGAATTAGTTAAAAATTGTTTTGCGGAGATTTTCATAATTTGTTTTGAGATTTACATATGATATATTATATTTAAACATTTGAATATTTACTGTAAATACCCAAATTAATATTATTATAAATATATGTACTGCGAGTTGGATCCTATCAAGATTAATTCTTTAAAAAATAAAAGAAAAAAACCTTCGTGCAACCTCTTCAATAATTGTTGCAAAAAGCAACGAAAATTTTAGAGAAAAATAATAATAATAATAAATGAGTGGAAATTGAACTGGTGAGTGTATTAATTAATAGGATATTAAAACAGAATGACTGACTCCAGACACAACAAAATATGCTTCAACACACGAATTCACATGAAGAATCTTGCGAACTAAATACAAAAACGAAATAGATATATTTCTTAAAATGTGCTTACCAACAGACCAAGGGGTTGTCAAAGCGTCTCGTTCCTTATAACCCATTGTAGGTGCTTGCAGTACTGGCGAGTCGCCAGCAGCGGTGTCAAATAGAAATTCACAACAGTTCTTGGACTCGGCTACTTCATATTAAAAGTATCGACAACTGAAGGCCGAGGAACTTTTAAATTCTTCGTCGTCTTCTTCCTTCGTTTTTGTTAAAGTCAGTTCTGATTGAGGCAGGCCTATGGTCTGGCTGTGACTATCTTGTCTGTTGTATATCTAGGACTACATAGTCCGATGTGCACTTGGGGAAGGCAGGGCAGTGAATGATTTGGTTGCTTAGTCTTGCAAACCAAACGACCACATAGAGGACCGCTCCCTCTTCTCTCCACCCCCACAGAGAGAAATCAGCGAGAAAGAGAAAAGGATGAAGTAGAGAGAGAGAGTGATTTACTGTAGTTTACGATATTAGTTATTGTTCTGAATCCACAATTTGGATTCAGCTTAGCTTTGAATCCTCTCGGGAAAACCAGGAAAATTAAATCCAATAATATATTAGAGGTAGATTAACAAATCTACCAACGCCAACCAATATTCTCGGTTCTTTGGTGTAGACACAAGAACCAGCTTTGCTTGCATGTGCCCACACGAAGTATCCCGAGTATAAAAAAAGTGTGTGGTGGGGGAACGAATTCAATTATCTTAAAATAATGAGAAAATCCTTGTCATACGAAAAAAATACTACCTGTGTGTGTGTGTGTGTGTGTGTGTGTAAGAAATAGGGTAAGTATGCAGTGGCGTAGATAAAAAAAAATGCGTGACGATTCTAAGTCTGTGATCCAGGTTGGATTGCCAACAGTGGTACCTACTTTTGTTTCTTTTTTATTGA
>NC_068998.1:3838738-3839599 GCF_001194135.2 Octopus bimaculoides | reverse complement strand
CAGGTGAATAGAATAGAGGATTTTAAAGGGAAGAAGTGAAAGGCTGACCTTTTGGGTCAGTTTATTTAATGACTGGCTGGTCAGTCAGTTAGCCGGCAGTGCAAGGTAGCCAGCCAGCCAGCCAGCCAGCCAGCCAGCCTGCCAGCCACACAAACAGACAGTACAGTAAAGGCCATAAAAGCCAACAAGCTAAATGTTAAGATAACAACCACGAAATCTTACAAGAGTGTAAGGAAGAATAAAGAGAAAAAAAATGATAAAAGGAAAAAATGGTAACAATAAATAAGCAAATAAATAAATAAGGAACGTAAAGATAATGCTAGTATATATTTTAAAGATATAATAGTCTATATAGCAATTAAAATAATGATAATTATAAGAGAGAATAATATATTTGCGCCACAACAATGACAACAACGGTAATAAAGAGGAAAATGTTAACGCAATTTAATAAGTTAAGAAATTAACGTCGTTTCCTCAATCAACACAATTTTATGCTGTTCTGTCTTCCTTTGTCTTTCTCTCTTTTTCTTTATTTATATTTATATATATATATTATAGCATGTGTGTGTGTGTATTCTTAAACAAGAATATATTTGACAGTAACTTTGATGTTTCGACCCGTTAATTCATCGTCCGACGATGGCTAGAACTGGCCAAAACTTCTAAGTCACTATCAATAATATTTTTGCATAAGAAAAATAAATTTTTACTCTACAAAAGTATAGAGTAATCCACCAGATTAATGTAAAATTGTTTTTATTATTTTATTATAACTGAACAAACATTAAAGATATATATGTGTGTGTATAATCACATATGTATGTGTGTGTATATATATATATATATATATATATATAT
>NC_068998.1:3836841-3838681 GCF_001194135.2 Octopus bimaculoides | reverse complement strand
CAAGACAATAAAAAAATAATTTAAACTGAAGAATTACTCCAATGCTTTTTTGTAGAATTCATGTATATTAAACAGACCGACGAAGGCCGGCAGTAACTTCGAGGTCACTATCTTTCCTCTTGTAAAAGTTTGATAAATAAATATTGAAGTTGTATATATTCTAGCATGGAATACATTCTAATATTATAACATAGAATTGGTATTAACGTAATGTCTTAAATACAATCCACACATCAACATGTAATTTTTTTTTCCCATTCTTTTCATGTTTTTGTAGCAGTCTTTTCCAAGAACTGTTATCAACGTAATTAGTATTACCATTTTTATCATTGTTATACCATCGCTAATCTATTTGTTTCCTAATTTATATTAATTAATATTAATTTTTATCTCATTCCTCTCGTCTCACTTTCCTTCCCTCATCTATTATATAAACTTCAACAAAAATCCTTAATCATCTTTGTAATGTCCCCTTCATCTGATTGATATATTGAACCAAATAAGTCATCGCTTTTATTGTAGCTATTACTACCATTATTATTCTCATCATAATTAACACAATTATTATTGTTGTTATTATTGTTCTTATCATTATTGTCATCATCATAATCATAAACATCATCATAATTATTAACGTTACTATATCAATTAAACTAACGTTTCTTAATTTAATTAATTATCATACACCCAAAATATATAGCCTCGCAGCCATGATAATTATCACTACTACTACTAATACAACTACTACTACTACATATGGTGATTCTGCTACGTGTTAAATACAAGTTAAAACTATACTATAATAATTAAATACCCAACAGTTCAGATTTTGTGAATAATTTTAAAAATCATATCGTGTGCGTGTGTGCACGCATGTGTTAATTACTATACAGCCCCAAAGTGCAATTAACCCTAAAATTAAACAAGTTTATAACATCTGATACCCGTCATTTCGTTTCTTTCATGAACTTCTTTTAGTTATCAGTGGTTATTGTTCTTTGTTTTGTTTCCTGCTATGAGTATGGCACTTGTACATGGCGAAATATTAACATATACTATAGACATATACATACATACATACATACATACATACATACATACATACATACATATACACACACACATATTGATTATATAATATAGATTGATTACTTTCCAAATGCAAGTTTATTAGAGAGCTTATTAACCATTTATGGTAGTTCTAACTGCCCCAACCACATTTGTTTAGAAAATAAGTGTCAATTTCAGTATTTGTGTGCATAATCTACAAGCTTGTGTATATTATATACGAATTTATACACATACACACACACATATATATATATACATATACCATTACACACATAAATTTGCATATATATCCATATATATATATATATATATATATATATATATATATATATATATATATATATATATATATATATATATATATATATACCTTTATGTATACGTTTTTGACATACAAACGCACAAACTCACACACATGTATATAACTTTACATTTGTGTATACATATGAATACATATCTGCACGTAAGCAGACATTTGTATGTAAAAGTATGTTTGTATATATCCATACATTATACACATTCTCTCTCTCTGTTTCTCTCTCTATCTCTCTCTCTCACACACACATGGACATACATTCAAGCACACACACACACACACGTATTATCTTCTATTTACATTATATAGAATTATAACACTCAATTTATTGGCAGCAAATTCGTACATCATCTTTTCCTTAATTACTTCATACCCAGGTGAGAAAAAGTTGTCAGATGCTTACTTTATCAGGCAACATATTTTTGATAAATAAACAGTTTACCATATATATAT
>NC_068998.1:3835898-3836571 GCF_001194135.2 Octopus bimaculoides | reverse complement strand
TATATATATATACACACACACACACACACACACATTTTGCATATACTTTACATTTATGCATACATTTTTACACTCTCATACGTAAATATGTGTATGTATTTATACATTTACAGAATACATACACACGCATATATATATATATATATATATATATATATATTTATATATATATATATGAATTTGTGCATTTTTACACACATCTATATATATACATATATCGTTTATTTATATATAGACTTACATGGTTATGCATGCATTTATGCATACATTTACACACAAAATGCACATACACACACACACGCACATATATATATATATATACTCACGTTATATACACACCATACACACATATACACTCACATACACAATATAACAACTAATAGCTGTATTCATAAATGATTCTAGGACTCGTTTTCATTACTTTTGTGCAAGAGAATTATTTCCCCTGCTCTTATTACAGAACAGAGATAGATTCTATCTATCTATCAATCTATCTATCTCTTTATCCATCTATCTATTTAACTGTCCATTTATCTACCAATTTTTATAACTTTATTTTTCTTACTTTCCTTTTGGATATCAATAAAGTTGAAATTAGAGATTAAACTTATTAAATGAACAGGTTTGTGCAAGACTTGCTTTTCTAACATGTTATATATATATATATATATAT
>NC_068998.1:3832117-3835658 GCF_001194135.2 Octopus bimaculoides | reverse complement strand
ATATATATATATATATATATATATATATATATATATATATAGATAGATAGATAGATATAGATATGGTTATATATACAGGTTTATTGCTCTCTATTTCACAGACAATCTTTAAGTAAGACCTCCACCTTTTATTTCGTTTTGCGAGATTTCTTTGCAAGAAACTTTATTTTTTTTTTCAGACATTTCACATATTCTTCTGTCTAGTTTGACACGTATTCTTATCAGTACGTTTTTTCTTTTCTTTTGAGATATTTTCATTTTTTCACTTTTTTCTTTTCACTTTTTCTTTTTTCTTTTCTCTTTTTTTTTTTTTTTCCAGAATGAAAAATTTTTCACACTGTTTTCGTTTTGATTAGGAAAACAGTTTAAGAAAATTACTTGAAACAGTGTCAAAGATTGACAGAAAAAGAATTTGGACGACAGAATCAGAAATAATTGTTGGTGCAACAAACAGTTTAATGAACGATAAAGATATACGTGTACTCACCTTCTGCAGGTATTTCCTCAGTGCTCGGGCCTGGCCGGGCTATTTCAGCGGTGCATTGTGACTTGGGCACAGACATGGATGCAGTATGTTCGTGAGGTGCTTTCTCGGGTGGCATCAGCGGTTCTCGGAGATGGGATGTTAGGTGGCGAAAACCCGCTACGCACCCGGAATTGACTGGAAATCAAAAACGGGTGTTCTATGTTGAAGTGTGTTTGTGAACAACTGTTCGTAGGTGGAGTAAATGAGACAACAGATGAAGAAGAATAAGAACAAGAAAAAGAAAAATGAGAGCGGGAGTGTGAGAGAGGGAGTGCGTGAAAGGAAGAAAGAAAAGGAAAAAATGTTAGGGTTTTGGGAAAAGCCGATAGTTACAGAAGGACTAGGAAGAGAAAAGTCGATGGAGCGCGTTTGCCGACGTTGTCCGTCCGAAGCATCGCTATAGCCGTTTACATGGTCACGATGTTTCACAGCTAATTTAAGCGGATTTCTAACAATAAAGAAGCGAATTTGTAAAGGCAATGACGCTCTCGGTGCGATCAACTTATTGTCTATCTGTGGTCAAGTCGGCTCGGCCGTTAATTACTCCGTGTGTAAGAAGGCTGCCAGGTGCGCCAGGAGACCCGGGCGACCCCTGGGGCGTCCGCGATCGTACAAAGGGGCTGGGTTCGTTACGTTGTCTCCTCTCTCAGTGTCCACACGACACCCCTTATTCTTCACCCCCACCCCAGGTGTTTGTGTTTCATCCGACACCAACTTATGCATCAGGAAGACATTATCTTCGTCTCCAGAAAGAACTAGAACCATCGATTGAAATCACAACGGTGAGTGAGGAGGAAGTGGAGACGGTGAACAATAAAAGCAAGGATAGTCAATGAAAGGAAAGCAGACGATACGAAAGGAAAGCAGACGATAGATCGCAAATGGTACGAGGGGGGAGCTGGCGACGCTGAACCGACTATTGTGTCAAATTTTAATATGTTTACTTCCGCTCCAGGTGATCCGGTGAAGAAAAAATATATAATAAAATAAACAAACAAACACACAAAAAAATGAATACGGGAAATAGGATTTCAATGAAAAAGTTTTTGATAACTTTTTTTCTTCCTTAAAAGAAAAAAAAGAAGAAAAAATCATCAAATATTTGATTAGTTTATTGAATGAGGGCCGTTAACTCGTGATGGATTAAGTCCCCTATCTAAAAAAAACAAAACAAAAATATAAAAAATAAAGAAGAGCTGGCTATGTTGCGCGGGTTGCGATATCGAGGGACGTACGACGAACGAAGTGATGGACACTCAAGAATTCTAACATAAATTAAATTTGAATAGGCGGTTAGGTAATATCGAGTCAAGGCCTAGCGTTATTGCAGCAGCCTACCACATTCACACGGTACGATGGAAGAGAGAGAGAGAGAGAGAGAGAGAGAGAGAGAGAAAGAGAAAACGGGAGAGAGAGAAAGAGGGAAGGAGTGCGGAAGTTGCAGTTATACAGCCGAAACAGCCTATCCAGCCTTGGTGCACCCTAGCGTAGATAGATAGTGGAGAAATCAGGGTGCGGCTTAGAAGCTGGGAGGAGAAGCCAATGGATGACAAGAAGGCAGAGGAGGAAAATAGGTGGGGAAATGTTTCCCCCCCTACTGTCTCACTTAGCTTAGTTTATCAATGAGTCTCAGTAGAAGTTGCGAGAGAGAGACAGAGAGACAGAGAGAGAAAGAAAGAAAAAGGAAAAGAGGAAGAATAATGGAGGAAGGAAGAAATACTGAGACAGAATGAGACGTGGTCGGTTGGAGCCAGAGAAAGAGAAGGAGTGTGTGTGTGTATGTGTGTGCGAGAGAGAGTAAGAAACATGAGCTGGAGGGGGAGGTGATAGAGTAAGACTTAGAAGGAAGAGTGATGGAGAAAGAGGGAAAAGCAGCCAGATCGCTCGGCCGGAGTTAGGGTGGTTCCGACAGACGGTTGGTAGGGTAGAAGTTGGTGAAATTAGAATCAGCCAGCTAACTTCTTACTGCTGACAGCCCCAGCAGCAGTTAAGATGGTGCACAACAGCACTCACACAGTTTTCCTTAGCCACCAGTAGAGGCAGTAGCGAGAAATGTTGGCAGTTCTGTGTAACATGCTTCTACATGTGCGACCATCAATGGCGATGTTTAGAGCGGGGCAAAAGTCGAATATTTGCACAAAGAAAAAAATTGACTTTTCAATTTCGTTCTTGCTTTCTCCCTCCTTAAAAAAAAAAATCCAACCAAAATATAATTAATGATTTAATTGACACTGTACATGTGTGCATATATTTGTTGATGTCTCGACTTTATTTTCCATAAACATCCCGTTTACGAAAATAAATAAAGCATAAATAAAAAAAATCTTGGTCACATGGCGCTGTTAGCTGATGTAAACAAACAAACCGATAGCGATTTCTCTACGCGGTCACGTTTATTTGCTAGAAAAACCAGGCAAAAGTCATTCTCGAACCATTACCGTATAGTTTACAAAGTAGAATAGGACATTCCAAAACGATGGGATGGTCATGGCTTGAGTGCCTTTGAGCGGTGAGGGCGAACTTGAGATGTAGTAACCGTAACAAGATGAACGAAATCTTACGAGCATATATATATGTGTGTGTTGAGATAAATAAATAAATAAAATAGATAGATAGATAGATAGATAGATAGATAGATAGATAGATAGATAGATAGATAGATAGATAGATATGTTTACCATTTATATTTAGCCTCGCTTCACAAACGCAATGTTTATGGAACGTACGTATGGAAATTTTGTTTACAATTTATTCAAACACGGCACATACATGCTATCTCGGTACTTTAGTTAAAGTACACTACACACATGTACTTTAAAACGATAATAATAATAATAATAATAATAATCTACATAACATCTCCAAAAGGATCGAATATTTTTTTTCTCTTTTCTCTTTCCATTTTCTTAAATCACTATTTATATTTTAATTTCATGTTCAAGATAGCAATGTCAAAGTAAACAAACAAGACATACATACATACATACATATATACATACATACATATATATATAT
>NC_068998.1:3827475-3831793 GCF_001194135.2 Octopus bimaculoides | reverse complement strand
CAAATTCCGTCGAGGTCGACTTTGCCTTTCATCTTTTTGGGATCGATAAAATAAATACCAGTCAAATACTGGGGATTAATGTATCGACTTCATCCTCCCCTCAAAAACTGTTGGCCCTGTGCCAAAATTTGAAAGAATTATTATAACCGCTCCGCAGTTCTTTTATCGCTGGAGCGCAGAGTAAATAGAAAACATTACGGTGGTAATTCCTTTTCTATACATTCAGGCTTTGAGTTCAAATCTGCCTGGATTCGTTTTTGCCTTTTATTCTTCTAAGATCGATATAATCGATTATAATGTTCTTCAGAATATGCCGGATGTGTTTCTGTAAACAACATTAGTGTCATTATATTCATAAGATTTTACGTTCTGAGTTCAAATCCCGCCAAGGTCACCTTTACATATTATCTTGTCAGAGGTCGATAAAGCAAAGTACCAATCAAGTACAGGAGTTGATGGAAAGGGCTAACTCTCCACCCCAGGTCTCTCAAAAGAGCGGCGAACAAAATACCTTTGTGGTTGGTTATGACTTTTTAAGTTTTGATTTCAACTTTACTTCTTACTCACCGGGAAAAATAAAATGAAATACCAGTTAGATACTCGGGACTTATAATCACCTCCCCCTCCACACACACATACCAAAAAAGAAAATTGCTGTCCATGCGCCTAAATTAAAAATAAGTATTCTTAAGAGCAGGAAACTGGCAAATTGTTTACGGTATCGGACAAAAAAGGCTTGCATTATTTAATCCGCCCGTTTAAGTTCTGAGTTCAAATTCAGTCAAGATCAACTTTGTATTTCATTCCTCCGGGGTCCGATCAAGTACGTTATCATTAACCGAGTACCGATCAAGTACTGGGTTAATGTAATTCACTAACACCTTCATTGCTGGCCTCGTACCAAAATTTGAAACCATTATTATTATTTCGTCCGTCTTTACGTTCTGAGTTCAAATTACGCTGAGGTTGACTTTACCTTTCATCCTTTCGGGGCCGATAAATTAAGCACCAGTGAAATACTGAGGTCGACTAGCCCCTCCTCCAAAATTTCAGGTCTTGTGCCTATATTAGAAAGGATTGTTACTACTGAGATGAACGACAGACCCATCAGACTGTTAGTCAAATAACTTTTGCTATATTTAACTACGTCCCTTTGCCTTTTGAGTTCAAATCCTGACGAGGTCAATTTTACCTTTCATTCTGCCGGGGTCAATAAAATAAAGCTCTTTTTGAATATGGAACGGGTTCGATATAATCAACCTTACCAATTCCTCAAATTTGAAGTCTTGTGGTTTATGAAAAGTATCATTACCGTAAAGAAGAACGTCGGTGAATTGGTAGAATCGAGAGAGCAACGAACAAAGTGTTTTGCGGTTTGCAGTTACAGATTTTACATTCTGAGTTCGAATTCCACCGAAACCTACACCACATTTCATTCCTTCAGGGTCGATAAAATAAAGCAGACATTACATGCTTATATTGAGCTACTATTACTATTTAAGTATCTACGATGCTTTATCTAAGATAATAAAAGATTTATATCAGTGGTTCTCAACAGGGGTCCCATATGATCTTTGTGGGATCCATATAAGATTTTTCGTTGGAATTTACGAGCAATAAATTAGTTTTATTTCTACAATACAAAGAATATTTTAACAGTTTTTCTTAATGCAGTTCCTAATAATATTTGATTACAAAATATAATAGGATATTTTTAAACATTGAATGGCTACGTGGGTCCATCCGAATAAAATACGAATCAAAGGAGTCCACAGGCAAAAAAAAAAAAATGGTTGAGACCTACTGGTTTAGATAAAATAAGTACAGTAATCCCACGACTATCGCGTGTGTTACGTTCCAAAACCTCCTACAGAAATAATTAAGATCTAAAAAATATAAATACCTATCGGCCGCAGAAACCCACGATATACTGAGTGGTCCGCGATATAAATTTACATATAATAGTCAGAAAAATCCGCAATGTACTGATATGCTGAAGCATTTGTGAAGGTCTAGGATCCTTTGAATATTTCTATAAAATATCTTCAATGTAAATAGATTTATAAAAGAACTCTTTACCTTTCGTTATTCTGATGTCGATAAAATAAGGTACCAACTAAATCCTGGGGTTTATTTGTTGTTCTCATAAAACAATGGAGATGTGAATGGAATCACAATAGACTCAGATGAAGTATCAGTAAAAAAAATTTAAGAAAAACAGGGCTGATTTAATATTTCTATAAAACATCTTAGATACAATTGGAACCATAATGGAACTTATAAGAGGCGACTACGATTAACTTGACTTTCCATCTTCAATGACACCGATGAAATAAAGTACCAGTAAAATACTGGGGTCCATATAACATTACCATAAAGCACTGAAGATGTGAATGGAATTATAATAGAAGAAAAGAAACCAAGATAGAAACAAAGTACCAGTGAAATACTGTGGTTTGATTTACTAGTTCCTATAAAGCGTCCAAGATGTAGATGGAATTATATCAGAAGACCAAAAGCTCGGCATTGTCTTGAAGTTAAAACCAACAAAAGTTACAGCATTCTAGTATTTTCCTCAAAGATTCCTTGGAAAACTTGACCTTGCAGTTTTAAAAGTACATTTCTTTCTTGATGAGAAAAAACACCGCAAATACTTTTTAGGTCTTATCTTTTAGTTATGGATTGTGGCCGTCCTGGGGCACCGCCTTGAAGGGCTTAATATATATATATATATATATATATATATATATATATATAGTAGGTAAGTACTTCCAAGTGTAGGAAGTTAGTAAACTTCGTGTACACGATAAAACAAGTTTATTCACATCCTAAGTTACACACTTGGTCCCATATTGAATTTAAAAATTATTTCGATAAGCTGACATCGTATAACTCACGGTTTAGCCACAAAAGTTGTTAAAAATGTGAATAAAACCCGAATTCTTAAATTTGCTTACAAGGCATTAGCTTTCCGTGCTTTTACAATAAACATAATACGAAACGACATGACAAATTTAAAGTACATCTCTGCAGTTGTAGCATTTTTTAAGTTTCTAAAAGTTTCGTCGTACACATAGGATCATGTCACTGTCATAATTCCATTAATTTTCAATAATTCAATAACTTGATTGATTTTTAAATTGAACAGAATTGATTTCAATAGAATATTAATTATAGAATTACTCATGATAAGAGCAGGTGTCGCTGTGTGGTAAGAAGTTTACTTCCCAACTACATGGTTCCGGGTTCAGTCCCACTGTCTGGCACCTTGGGCAAGCGTTTTTCACTATAGCCTTGGGCCGGCCAAAGCCATGTGAGTTTGGTAGAGGGAAACTGAAAGGAAGTCTGTCGTATATATGTATATCTGTGCACAATATTCAGTTAATTAAAGCGAAATAGTCATAAATGGAACGCTTTTAACCATAAGTCTACTCCAGCAGTTTTATTTTTATATTAACTAAAATTAAACAATTAATTTAATAATTAAAAACTAAAGCATAACATTTCAACAATATTAACTAGGGTTGGTTCGAACAAAAAGGCGACATCGTTTGCAATGGTTCGACCTGTAAAAAAGAACAGTCAAATCTACCTCAACGATCTTCCGTGTTAAAAGTAAATGAGATAAACATCATAACGGCGTCCTATGATGTATATAAGCAATGCCTGATAAAAATTACTTCGAATGGTCGTCGGTGGAACGCTTCTCAACATAGGTCTACAGAACCATGTTTGGTTGCAATTCAAAACTAACAAGAACCGAAACCGTTTCCTTATCAAATTAGTGCAATCAAAGAACGTAGATTTTAGCAAATTACGAGAAAATTAAGTAACAAAAAATTATTTTAATTCAGTAATTAAATAAGGCTATATTCATTTTAAAAGACGACTCGCCCTCAGGTGAGCATACGTGCGTGTGCACCTATATGTGTGTGTGTGTACGTATATATGTATATTTGTGTGTAGCAATAGATAGAAAGTGGGGGTATACACAAAGATATAGATAGGTATGTATACAGAAATATATATTTTAGTGTATCAGTGCATACATGTGCAAACATTCAGAATAAAATGAAAATATTGACAGTAATTTCGAAGTTTCAGCATATTATCTGTCATCATAGCAAACGAAATTTTTCAGTCAATGCGAATCATCATTAAACTCTTTATATTCGAAAAATCATATTGAGATAATTCAATTTAATGTTCGGTTCATATGTGTGTGTTTATATATTTGAAAAAGCGCGTATATACATACATACATACATACATACATATATATATATGTATATATATATATATATATATATATATATAT
>NC_068998.1:3826349-3826842 GCF_001194135.2 Octopus bimaculoides | reverse complement strand
ATATATATATATATATATATATACCTAAACTCGTGATTTTCATGCCATATATATATATACAGCCTATGTGTGTGTCTGTAGCTGGTTAGTTCAGAACATCACTACATGCGTTTCAACATTGCGATCTATTATTTATATTTGAGATTTATGAAATACACATATATCAAAATATATGACGATAAAATAACGTATGCGTAATAATTTTCATAAGATAAAGAATGAAATATGAAAGTATAAATATGGAATAAAACTTACGTTATATATTTAAACAAGTATTGTATATGCATATGTTTACATATGTATGTATGTATGAATGTATATTATAAATGAATAGAAGGAATACGTATTCATGAGAACAATTATTATATAGCATCATATATATGTATATATGTATATATGTATGCATGTATATATATGTATATATCAACTTTAAATAGAGCTCAAAATTGCTAAGATTGTTAACAGATACTATATTTTTACCAAATTTTTGTTA
>NC_068998.1:3824264-3825056 GCF_001194135.2 Octopus bimaculoides | reverse complement strand
TCGACTTTGCCTTTCATCCTTTCGGAGTCCATAAATTAAGTACCAGTGACGTACTGGAGTCGATCTAATCGACTGGTCCCCTCCCCAAAAATTTCGTGCCTTGTGCCTAGAGTAGAAAAGTATATATATATATGTCTTTGTATATATATATATATATAACTATATCTATGTTTGTGTATTTAACACATATATGCATAAAAAAAATGAAGTCTAAAGAATCACTGAAAGGAGAGTCGACTTGAATGTGTATTAAATGAATCTCTCAATCTGTGAAGTGAGCCAACGGCCTTATCACTTACTATACCAGTGGTTACTTGCAGAGACAGAATGAGGATGATAAATGCTTAATTTTCAAAGGAAAAACTGATATTTTGGCACATTCAGTGAATTCTATGCTAATGTTTAATTAATATATATATATATATATATATATATATATACAGAATGTCCACAAAGTCTGGGTACATGGGAATTAACACATACTTTAAGAAATTATAATTTCTTATATTTGATTATTTATGTTACGATTTTATTTACTCCATGTACCCAGATTTTGTGGACACCCTGTATGTATACACACATACACATGTAAATATGTGTATACATGTAAATATGTATGTTTGTGTGTGTGTGAGTGTCTGTGTGTATGTAAATATATATTTTTTAGGAAGTTAAAAGTTATGGTCAGTCACAGGTTGACCATTGGTTTTGCACCTACAAACCGCTTAGCAGTATAGGCAACTCGTTAGAGTCAGATATATATATATATATATATATATATATATATATATA
>NC_068998.1:3822603-3824199 GCF_001194135.2 Octopus bimaculoides | reverse complement strand
TGTGTGTGTGTGTGTGTGTGTGTGTGTGTAATTATTATATAAATATATATATATATATGCGCTGATGCAAGTATATATGTATGTAAATATATATAAATTCATGTAATTTCACATGTATGGTGCGATTTATCATCAAAAGGAATTAATTGGACCATTTTTGTTTGACCGTACAATGACTGTGATTCCATTTCAGGAACTTACTCGATAATGTGTTATGCGAAGCATTCAAGAGGACTTCACAGATGTGAACTTTTATTTCCAGCAAGATGGGGCACCCCAGCACTACCATAACAATGTAAGATCATACCTTGACGAGATTTTGGCAAACAGGTGGATTGGATGAAGTGCTTAAGTAGCTCATCTCCACATTTACCCACCCTCACACCACTAGACCTTTTTTTTTTATAAGAATACGTAAACGATGAAGTTTACAATACCAAACCGGCAACACTCGATGAATTGAGGACGGCCACTGAACAAGAATAGGCACAAATACGGGACGAAATGTTTTTTGATGCATTTCTATCTTATCTGCAATGCCTGGAACGGTCATTAGTTTGGAAACTGACTTTCATAGAAGAATTCAATTGTCTGACAAGTATAATGCTGGGCGGAAGGAAAAGCTCTCAGAGAAGCACCATAGAATGGTAAAATGCATTGTGTCTAAAAAGAATATTGAACTATGGCAGCAAATAAAACATTAGATCTAAACCATCACCTTTTGTCGTGAGCTTATAAGGCTGGATAACATGGGATGGGTATCATTGCGAAATCTCTCCTGTTCCCCATCAATAATGATATGCCAAAGAAATGGTCTGTAGACTATCAGAAGTGGTCAATGGCTCAATGGGACAATGTTATCTTCTTTGATGAATCATCATGTACTGTTTTTTACTACTCCGGGGACAGATAAAAGAAGCCTTCAGCCCTGGCTGCTTGGCCCCCACCGTGAAGCGTTGGGGTGGGTCTATGGCTTGGGCAGCCATATCACAGAATTCTCTGAGCCCTTTAGCTGTTCTACATGGCCTCGTTGATGCCAAGGAACATTCTGGCTAATCATGTCCATTCTATTGTAAAAACATTGTTCCCTGATGTTAGCGCAGTCATCCAGGACGATGATACACTGATTCACACGGTTAATATTATTTGGAGACCGATGGAATAAGAAGCGGACTTTAAAATATGTACAGGACTCAGTTGGTTTCCCTAAATCAGAGATTCTCAACTGGAGTCCATATGACCCTTGGACGGGGCCATATAAGAGTTTGTTGTTAAAACTCATGTGCAATAGATTCGTCATACTTTTGCATTACGCAAAATATTTTAACAATTTTTTAATATAATTCCTGATAATATTTAGTTATAAATATACAATAAGTTTTCTTATAAAAATCCAAAGGGTATGAGGACTCAACCGAGTAAAATGAGTATCAAAAAGGCACATAGGCAAAAAAAAAAAAAAGATGGTTGAAAGCCACTAGACGTGACCCTTCAACGGGGTGCCCCAGCATGGCTAAAGTCCTATGACTGAAACATTTATATATATATATATATATATATAATATATATATATATATAATATATAATATATATATA
>NC_068998.1:3815609-3821787 GCF_001194135.2 Octopus bimaculoides | reverse complement strand
CCCTGTGTAAGTGTGTTCGTGGAAAGTTAACCGCCTGGCTTCGACGAAACAGAGGAAGATTGAAGTACATACAGGAACAGCAACAATAACGTCAACAACAAGGACAGGACCCACGAACAGCGCGAGCAAGTTGTATCAACGTCAGAGTGGAAGCAGGCAAGCAGCGGCAGCGGTGACGAAGTCCCGTCAGGTCCATCATCCACCTCGAGGCACTTCGTGCATCACTTTCCTCGCCCCCCCCCCATCACTCTCTCTATCTCTCTAAATCTCTCTCTCTCTCTATCTATCTATCTATCTATCTATATGCATGAACTATAAACAGCCCCGACAAATAATATGTATGTATGATTCAACTGGAGTAACATTCATTCATATGTAGTCTTCTCACTCAGCTCGTAGTCAGTCAGCCTGACAGACAGACAGTCAGTCAGTCAGTCAGTGAGGTGAAGTGAAGTGAAGTGTAGTGTTGTATGTCGTGAGTAAAAGTTTAAAGTGTGCTCTCACTTCCCCTCCCCCCGACTACCACCGCCGTCATCGTCTTGTCGGTTATCTATAAGGTATGAACGAATACAACAGTTGTACAGAGGCAGGTTTGGGACGACAAGCTCGCTGGATTGGTTCGACCGACGGAAAAATTGAAGACGTATGAATTGAGAAATATGAACGAAAAAAGAAAACCATTTTAACGAAACAATTGTAACCTTAACTGCCTTCTCTCTCTCTCTCCTTATTAAAAGTATAATAATAGATCAACCCCTTGGTGCAGATCTCACTTGTTTTAGAGATCCTATGAAGTCCATGGGCACAGACTCTTTTTTCAGACTAAAATGTTAAATTCCATAGATGAAAAATGATTGACAACCAATCTTTCATAGAAAAAAAAAACTGACCCCTTGTGTGTTTATTCTTCGTGTTCTTCGGACCCGTCTTCTAGACAACCGTCTGCTCTGCATCATTTAATTCCCAAGTCTTCCAGAGATTTCCATTCCGAAATTGTAATATCTTTAGTTCCTGCATATTCGAAGGTCGTGATTGAGTTGATTGATTGATTGATAGTGGTTCATCCTTCCGATGTTAATGAAATAAAGTACCAGTCAGATCCTGGGGTCGAAGATATCGATTATTTCAACTCCCATCAATATTACTGTCCGTAAATCAGAAACCATTATTGCCGACGTCACGTATTTTTGATATATATTATCGTTCACGTCACTTATGTTTGGGTTACCCCAATGTTGACGTCACGCATAATTGGTTTACCCAATTGCTGACGTCACGTACGGCTGGTTTACCCTATTGCTGACGTCACGTATGCTTGAGATTTCTAATTATTGGAATCACGTATGCTTGAGTCGTATTATTCCAAGTTCAAATGACTGGAAAACTCTCCCAAAACCCAGATACATAACATCTAGGACACTGGTCACCACGTTGAGTATCCCTTAACAACTTATTCTCTTCTGGGACCTTAATCCGTCATTTCTGTCAATAGATAGACAGAAGGAGAGATAGCTAGATAGATAGATAGATAGATAGATAGATAGATAGATAGATAGATAGATAGATAGTTAAGTAGATAGATAGATAAGTAGATAGATAGATAAGTAGATAGATAGATAAGTAGATAGATAGATAGATAGATAGATAGATAGATAGATAGATAGATAGATAGATAGATAGATAGATAGATAGCCATAATGGTTTGTACATCATTTAAACATATTATTGCTCAACCTAAAGCACCAAAGAGTCTAACCATATCCATTATTTCGATTCTTGGGTAGATCAAGAGATCTAGCTGCCAAGTTTAAACTCCCATCAAATCTGACATCAAAGACTTACCCGTCGATTCATTAACAGCTGGGAAACTTGTTTGAAGAGGAAGAAGATTAAACTCTGGTTAACTATCATCCAGAAGGTTTATCTAAGCTTTCATTCGGCAAAAGTGTTAAAATATCTAACTTGTTGTCAGGCCAGGACTGAAATGATAAGTAAAGAAGAAGGAAAAAATCCATGACTTGAAAACTAAACGAAAACAACAATCATACGAAAAAGTTATTTAAGAAAAAAAAAAGCCCTTACTTTTATTTCGCTTTTGTTATAGGCTTTGCATGAATGTGAAACCATTGGGAAGGTCACAGCAGTGTACCGAAAACTTTTATGAAAATTAGTAAATAATGTAACTAAAACTAAAGTAAAAGTACAACCAATGCGTGTGTGTTTGTTGGCAATATGACCCACCCATGATACAACAATATTCTTTATTCTTATACTAACAGACTTTGATTGAATGGGTGGCAATAAGTGTTTTATACGTCATACTTGAAGGGTTCTTTTTTATATTCTGGCATTTAATAATTACCACCTGTGTGTATGTTTATTGGGTGCATGACCCTCCCAAAGTACAACAACTTTCTTTATTTTCACTTATATAAGCAAACATTGATTAGATAATTGGTTATAAATGTTTTATGCCTCTCCCTTACAGGTTACTTTTATATTCCTGCATTTAAAGGCAATATTTTCTTAGAAAAAAGAAATTACATAGATTTATACACCCCCAGGCCTGCTGAGAGCCCAAGATGCCTTTGCTGGAAATCTTGTCCAGATTAACCCCCAATTCCCGGTAACCTAAGAGCGCCAAAACTAATATTAGTTAATTAGTTCTCTTCATGCCATGAGGCACATATGGCCACAACACGATCTTTCCAACCAGCTCCGTTTTCTGCCACTGTCTTGCTCTCATTCCAGCTTCTCCACTCTCCTTGTCTCCTTTTCTTGCCAATGGTCCTTTGCCATGTGGTTTTAGGGCGCCCTGCTGCTCTTTTCCCCTTCAGGCTGTCTCTTTAGTGCCACCATGCAATCGCTTTCTCGATCTTGTCTGAGGACGTAGCCAATCCGGTTCCAGCATCCGCATCTGATTACGTCACTGATCCTGTTGATTCTCGCTCTTGTCTCAATTGTGTCATTTCACACTCTTTGCCGCCACTTGATGTCGAGTGCCCTCCTTAAGCATGTGAACTGGAAGCTGTCCATTGTTTTCTTTTTCTTCTTCTGCTAAAAGTAATACAGCATTACATTACGATTTCCATCCCACAATTCAATGCGTTTTTGTTTTCCATTTTCTTTTAATTGTTTGTTGAATTTGGTGGAAATGAAAGGCAAAGTCAACCTCGGCGTGGTTGGAACTCGGAACGGATGTCACGTGACTAATAAGCTTCGGTTTCTTCATTCTTAATAATTCTTTCTGCCATAGGCACAAGGCCAGCAATGTTTTTGCTGGATTAAGTCGATTTCATTAACCCAAGTGATCAACAGGTACTAACTGCTTATTATTATAATTATAATTATTATTATTATTATTATTATTATTATAAAATTGGTGAGTTGGCACAATCGTTAGCTCGCCGGGAAAAATGTTTAGCGGTATTTCGTCTGTCTTTACGTTCTGAGTTCAAATTCCACCGAGGTCGACTTTGCTTTTCATCTCCTTTCGGGGTCGATAAAACAAGTACCAGTTACGCACTGGGGTCGATGTAATCGACTTGCATCCTCTCTTCCTGCCTATAGCAGAAAGGATTATTATTATGGCGGCGAGCTGGTAGAATCGTTAGCGTGCCAGGTAAAATTGTTTAACGGTATTTCGTCTGTCTTTATGTTCTGAGTTCAAATTCCACCGAGGTCGTCTTTGCACTTCATCGTTTCGGGGTCGATAAAATAAGTACCAGTTGAACACTGGGGTCGATGTAATCGACTCATCCCCTCCTCTCCCAAATTGCTGCCCTTGTGGCAAAATTTGAAACCATTATTATTATTATTACTATTATTATTATTATTATTATTATTGTTGTTGTTGTTGTTAAGATGGCGAGCTGGCAGAATCGTTAGCACGCTGGGTGAAATGCTTACCGGTTTTTCGCCCGTCACTACGTTCTGAGTTCAAATTCCGTCGAAGTCGACTTTGCCTTTCATTCTTTCGAGATCGATGAAATAAGTACCAGTTACGTACTGGGGTCGATGAAATCGACTATCTCCTCCCACAAATTGCAGGCCTTGTGCCTACAGTAGGAAGGATTATTATTATTATTATCATTATTATTATTTGATGAAAAATCTCGGCTTATTTTTGCTGAGTATGATGGAAAGTGTCAGTATTCGACTGGGATTTTATTGCTCTTCCAAGGATGAAGAGTAAAATTGCCCTTGCCGTGGTTTGAACTCAGAATATAAAAAGTGGTAACTGAATATCACACTAGCTATTCTGCCAATTCACCCTTCCGATCAATTACTGTAACAATATTAATAATAATTCTACTATAAGCACAAGGTCAGCAATTCAAGAAAAGTAAGTCGATTACATCGACCCCCAGTGCTCAACTGGTACTTATTTCATTGATCCCGAAAGGATGAAAGACAAAGTCGACCTCGGCGGAATTTGAATTCAGGACGTAAAGATGGATGAAATGCCGCTAAGCTTTTTGCCCGGCGTGCTAACGATTCTGCCAGCTCGTTGCCTGAAGTGTGACAAACTATGTACAACAAGGTTATATCTTTTGGAATACAAGTACAATCCACCTGTCGAGATTCTATACAATTTCCATCTATCTAAATTCATTCACAATCAAGGATCGCTCTGTGATTATAGAAAATAACATTTACCCAAGAAGCAACGCAGTGGGATCGAAATCGTGATCTTGTAGCTGTGAAGCAAGCTTAACCATTCGCTCCTAGAACAGCTCCTACAATCATCAAGTCTGCACATGTAAGCACATATCTAAGTATATATCGCCCTAATTGTATCCATCATACTTTGTCGTCTCCACTGGTCGAAATCACGCTCATCATATTACTGTTTATCAATATATCAATGCAGAAATTTTATGACTGATTAATATCATTCAATATAATCTAAGGCTACAAATATGAAACAAGAATAACAAATATGATAAATGTGGTGTCGAAAGATTAAGCTTTAAGCTTTTATTTATGCACATAAAACTGACGTATAAATTTAATATGGATTTAAATAAGAAATTACATGAGAAATGAGAAATGAATATTAAAAATTTCAAACAAAAGTCCACTAAAATCATACAACATCACAGTTTTCATTATTTTAAGATCTTATTGCTTGAAGACTTTAGTCAATCAAATCCACCCCATTATTTGCATATACTTGGAACAGTGAGGTTCCTTAATTCATCACCAACGCTTCTGGACATTCATAGTCTCATCTTCTGGATGATGTGATGCTGGAGTATGTTACTGTATCTTCGTAAAAGGCAAGATCAAAGTGATTGATGAAGACATTACCACAGGAAAAATAGCAGACTCGTTAAAGGTTTGGAAGAAATGTTCTACCACATTTATTCCAGTTCCTTACATCTCAAGTTCAAACATCGTCAAAGTGGACTGAGCGATTTTTCGTTCAGAGCTCAATGAAGGTGGCTGTTAAAGGCGGAAGATTGGTGAAATTGTTAGAGCCTCGGCAGGATGCGTTTCAATATCTATGCCGGCACTTTGGGTTCTAAGTTCAAATCTTTTCGAAGTCAGCTTTGCCTCTGCGATCGATGAAGACAGTGCCAATCTAATGTCATGGAAGGATGTTAATATTAGATAATTGGATGGGTTGCCATGAAGTAGTTGTTGTGGTTCTTTGCGTTTTGAGTTCATACTTCGTCGAGGCCAACTTGACTAACCGTAGACTTAATCTGTTGCCCAGTACAACACACCCGCTTTGTTCTTGGGTTGGTTTGGCGGAATCCATTTTGTTTCAGGTATCTTGGACTAAGACTTCGGTTTGAGAATACCTTCGCTCGTTTCCTACCAGTCTTGGAAACTCTTTAAAAGATTGTGGACAACGTCTTTCCTTCCTGACTATGATGAGAAATACTGAATGCTTCTTCGATAGGGTACTTTTGCTCGTGAGGAGTGGATGTTCCCTGTGTCTCGTAAGCAACGCTATTATCATCAATCGTTTATTTCTGTTCATTCCTTTTCCTGAAGACGAAAAGTATGATTTGAGGAATTTCCGGTTACTTATTTTAGCATTTCGAGCAGAAGTGCTGAAACCCCCTTAATGGTTTCGAAACGGTGATACCAAACGAGAAAAATACCGAATTAGTTAAGATATAAGTCTTGTACACGGAACAGACATGGGTCGTATATATATATATAT